>NC_092860.1:5066836-5135904 GCF_032062135.1 Pyxicephalus adspersus | reverse complement strand
ATGGCTAGCTTTGGGGGCTGCTGGCAACTAGGTATCCCCCATGGCTAGCCTCGGGGGCTGCTGGCAACTAGGTATCCCACATGGTTAGGCTCGGGGGCTTCTGGCAACTAGGTAATAACCATTTGACTACCCGATGGAATTGGTGGCAAGTATGTAATTACATTATGACTAGCATCTATGTACCCTACAGTAGTGCTGGAAACTATATAATAAACTATGTAATAAATGGCTAGCCTACAGTACAGATGGCTACTATATAATCACAGAAATTAGTACCTTGTGGATTGCAGGTGACTGTTCTCCAAAGTAAAGAAATTCTTTTTTTTGCAGTAATAAGAGTCCAAGGTGAATCTCAGAGGCGGACAGGTGCTGAACAAGCTCCTTGCAAAAGTTGAAGAAATCCACTCAGTTTAAACTCCCAAAGGAATTGTCCTAAGGTCAGCCTTAGAAAAGCCCAGTCCTAAATTCAGATGAAACTTTAGTAAGTGCAGAGGGTCCTGGCTCACCCCTGTAAATGCTGCTTATGAATGAAGCCACCTTTGATGGATGGAGGTGGGTGGGAAGGTGATCTCACCCAGGGGAGATATCCCAGGATCTATCTGATCCCCTCTCCAGTTACTGCAACAAGCAAAGCCTGCAGTCCAAAGCTCTGGGCTCAGCACACTCTGTGTGTGTGTTTGTCAAGCTGCAGATCTAAGGATTTGGAATAAACTGCACTAAAGGGGCAGGAGGAGGGGGCTTTAAATTAACCCTTCAAGGGCACCCTGGACCTCCCCTTCCCACAGATTTACCATTTCCTTATTAATGAGCCATTAAAGTCATCAGGGTGAAGTCACTTAGGGGTCTTTAGTGGGTAAATAGCAGGTAACTTGAGAGGAGCTGAAAGGGCAAAAAAAAAAAAAGTTACAAAGGACTGAATAACTGCTGCAGATTAGATCAAGCAATCCCACATCCGTCCCAGCAGAGATTGAGATGAAGGGGAGGAGGAGGGCTCAGGAGAGGAGGGGTCCTGAACTACACAGAGGGGAGATTCCTATTAAAATAGTGGAGGGAAGACAGGCGCACCTAGGCGCATCATTTTGAAAGGCCACTGTTGGTGCACATTGGTGCGTGTGGAGCTACGGGCCCATACATAGGTCAATTTTTTGTCACTATAAATGATCTTTTGTGACTGTTTTCAGTGACACTAGAATGAACAAGTGCGGTACACACAGCGCAATTCAGTTCTATGCAGTTGGAGGTGGGGAAGATGAGCAGGAGGCACCCCGCTGCATCCTCACCCATAAGAAATGACTGTGGTCATCCTTGGTCAGTCGTTTAGCAATCCACCTGGCCACACTAATAATATCAGGGAGCTTTGAATGCACCCTACATTTTTGCCCGAGGCGATCAGGAACATTTTTTTCGGATGACAGATATGTAATGTGTATGTAGCTTTAGTTTGTAATCATTAGGGTGATTGTGCATGGCATGGCTCAACTTTCCAGTAACAGGGAGCATCAGAAATGTTTATTATCAATTGTGAAGATGTTGCAAAATTTTTGATACAGGTCAGCCATTCCCTCCTTTTTATTTTCAGATTCACCATGAGAGTTGTTTGCATCCAAATGTAAGCTGGGTCATGGTTCACTGGCCATGATCTCTGCTCTTGGGCAAGCTATCATTACATGCAATTGCAAATTACTATTTTAGGATGAGCAAAACATTTTCTAGTTTTTAAAAAATTAGGTTTTTGCAAAAAAAAAGAAGTGAAGGTGAGGATCATCAGCAGACCATACTTATGGCCTATACAAAGGCTCAATACTATTTCGCTCAAAGCGATTGTTGGTGATCATTTTAGAAATAATCGTATAATAATCTTTTCTTCCAAACTGTGGAAAATGAACTCCTCATCTCACCTTGATATCAAGAAAAAGTGATGCTAGGTTAGTGAGCCACCTCTCTGTATCTTGTAAATGTAGTTGAGGACAAGAGAGAAAGAAAGAGGTTGGGGCTCTGGGTAGTTCCTTGAAAATAAATTTGTGCATTAAAACTTTTTTACATTGATACAACAAATCATAGTACATGAAGATACAGTGTTTCCCACTATCCTGTTAGACACTTACAGGTCAGGGGTTCAGCATACTATACAAGTAGACAACTATTAAAAAGTTTTTAACGTCTCACAAAAAGTTTTTTGTGACTGTATTATATCAATGTTTAAATGTCTACCAGGACAGTGGGAAATACTGTATCTTCATGTACTCTGATTTGTTATCAATGTAAAAAAGTTTGAATACACACATTTGTTTTCAATCAACTACCCAGAGCCTCAAACCTCTTTCTTTCTCTCTTTTCCTCAACTACATTTACTTCCAAACTGCCTATTGTGTTCTATGATGAGGGGGTAGAATGAGCAGCAGGTGACCTAATGAGTACTTTTGTAAAACAATAGCTATCATTAGTGGTTGATTGTTTGTGATCTAGCCTTGGGAATTCCTAAATAACGTCATGGGACAGCTGTATTGATGCTAGATTTTTACTCGAGATAATACCAAAAGTTTTTCTTGAGTAATAAAAATCTAGCATCCATGGCTTTTCTGCATGCCCCATCATTTCTTTTAAGCTTAGGGCTACTAATCTTTTCCAGTCTGTATCAAACAATTCCTTTCTATATGTACTAATTCCAGCATTGCATTGGACAGGTTTAATGATAGTGACAACAATGGATTGTGCCTGCAGAATTGGCCAGTCCGTCCATTTGTAGTCCTGGTGTGTGATGCAGGACTGGGGCAAGGCTGCATGAGAATGGACTTATGCTTTAGGTATTGCTGCAGAGGGCACAGCTGAAGTAGGGGTCACCTCTGCCTCTACATTGTGCAGGTGTGTCCTACACAATCCGGGACCAAGCTGTGAAATTGACAGCTGAGTTTATTACGAGGGGGTGCTGAGAAGTTCCTGGCTTTGCCCCCTTCCAGATGAAATAGAATAATGAGTGTGGGGGCATATGACAGCCCAATATCTTAGTATGTAACTGTGCAAATATCAGGTCCTTTCGATTCCTGAAACAGTTTTTTTCTTTTAGTGAGAAGCTGTGATGGCAGAGGCACAAGCAAGTTTCACGTTGTTGGAGTTACGGGCCGTCATAAAGTTTTTGTTTCTCCAGGGAAAGTCGGCAAAGGACATTCACACTGAGATGTCACAAACACTGGGGGAGAAGTGTCCTTCCTACAGCACTGTCAGAACCTGGATATCTCGTTTCAAGACCGGGCATTTCACCATAGAAGATGAGCCCCGCAGTGGGCGCCCCCCAACCTCAACTGACCCGGCAACCTGCGATGCTGTCCATGAGCTGATTATTGAGGACCGGCAAATATACGCAAAAAAGATAGCCCATCTCACAGGAGCGTTTTGGGTTTGTTATCACCACTATCCTAGACATGGCAAGCTTTCAGCGAAGTGGGTGCCGAAATGTTTGAACAGTGATCAGAAGAAGGAACGAGTTGAAGCATCCAAAGCCGTTTTGACCCATTTTGAAGCTGCACAGGACTTTTTGGCTAGGTTAGTGACTGAGGATGAAACCTGGCTCCACATCTATTATCCTGAAATCAAGGAACAGTCAAAGGAATGGCGCCACAGTGGGTCCCCGTGGCCGAAGAAGTTCAGAACCCAGAAATCAGCCGAAAAAGCCATGGTGTCCGTTTTCTGGGACAAAGACGGTATTCTGTTGGTGGTCTACCTACCTCGGGGCTCTAGTATCATCGGACAGTATTATGCTAACCTCCTGGACCAGCTGAAGGAGGAAATTAAGAACGAAATGTTGTGGAAAGTTGACCAAAGGGATCCTTTTTTTGCAGGACAATGCACCTGTGTACACGTCCAACGTTGTGGCTGCCAAATTTGAACACCCTGGGTTTCCAATTGGTCCACCATCCCCCTTACTCACCTGACCTGGCCCCTTCAGACTATTATCTGTTCCCAAATTTGATGAAACACCTGAAGGGGCAACATTTTGAGGACATTTCTGACGTCATAGATGCTGCTGAGAGCTGCGGCCCAACCAAAGGACTAGAAACAAACTGGAAAGGCTGCAACTACGCTGTACCAAGTGCATCAGTCTCGGGGGGAATGTGTTGAATAAATGTGTTATTTCACAACTCTGGCTCTCTTCTTTCTGGGCAAAGCCAGGAACTTCTCAGCACCCCCTCGTAGAATACATTAGGAGATGGTGGTTCACATTGGCAGCCCTCCTTTCTGCTGTCAATCCGACAGCCACCTGTTCTATAAAGCACACCTCCCGGCTGTCACTGATCTGCATTTACCTTCTGCCTGCAAGCCATTATTTCTACCATTGTAGCTTTCATTTCCAAAAGAGCTATCATGAATTTTAACAGATTACAACATTTTAAGCCCTAATAACCCTTAGTGAACCCCATATTTTCAATTATTGTATGTAAGCCTTTTCAATCTGAATTTATTTCTAACACCAAAATAATAAAAAATGTACCAGAAACATAATTCCAGTGTCTTTAAAACATGATCGCTGAAAATATTTTGTAGTTACTCCTAATTTGTTTTGAAATCTTAATGTTTCTAGTTAAATTGTAATTATCCTTTAAAATGCCCATTAACTTCTTCATTCCCTTTCCTTTTTTTTAATAATTTAAATGTGTGCAGGACCAAATTTGAGAGTTGGGTGGGTTATACCGAACATTTGCAGAAGACAAGACCTTGTCCTAGCACTGCCCTAAAACATGGAGGAGCACAATGGGGAGACAGTTGTCACTCAGGAACAGGAGGAGCCGGAACGGGAGCCTTTGTGCTTCAAAATAATTTATAATATAATCTGTTTTTGCAAAAGAGACTCCCTATATATCTTATCTGCAAGTAAAGTGTCTTACTTGCCTACTTGGAATAAGAGAAAAGATAAATAATATAGAGCATCCTTTTCCACCTTTCTTACAGAAGTTGACCCTTGAAATAACTTTCAGGTCTCAGGGAACCCCTCCTATAATTACTAAAACCAGTGCTGACAGTATATTAGTGTGCTGCTCAGCAGGAAGACTTCCTTTTATATTGACAGCCAGTGCACAGAATTTCACCCTTACAGATAGCCAAAAAGATCATTGGTGTCACTTAAACTGACCTGAGAGATGTCATTTGCTCATTGCTTAAAGAAACCCAGAGCAACCCTTGGAGGAGCCCTGTTTGAGATTCACCAGGATACAATGGGTGACCACTCTAAATCTGTTGGGGCTGCTGACATCTGCAGCAGAACTTTTGGATACATCAGGGAGGTACACAGGGATACAATGATAAAAATCGGTCCCAACCAACCATTCACTGTTCTATTCAAATAATAAATAAGTCACACCAATAATTGGCAACACATCACAATCCTTTAGCATGTGCCCTTTCGTAAAAAAAAAATGATTGGTTGCTTCCTTTTTAGCACTTTTACCTTGGATAGAAGAGCTCAGATTTAAAGCTGCAGATGACAATAACAAATGGTCCCTCCTTGCGCAACCCTTCATATATCTCATTACAGCTTCATTTGCTTAGCCATAAGAAAGTCGATCACACAATAAAATAAAAGATGACAGGCTGTGTCTAGCCGCTGACGTGGGGCACATCTGTTTATCAATGTACCTTATGTAAAAATCATCATGCAAATTGTTCCGGAATGCAGGAGTTATTTGTGTTCGGATTTGGCTAAAACCACCATTGTCTGGATTCCTGGAATTGGCCAATATGCAAAAAACATATACATTCTCAGTTCAAAGCTTCAAAGACTGTGCGGATGGGGCAGCACTTTAATTTTTTTTTTTTTTTGGACCGTGGGGTAGCCAGGTGTCTCCGGAATGTTGGCAGAATGGTGTCCCCAGAATAGAGTATCTGGAATAGTATCATCTGAATGGTGTCAGAATTGTGCCTCTGGACAGTTGTCTTCAAAATGATATCCATGGAATGGGGTCTCAAGAATGAGTGTGAGATCAGATTGGTGTCCCTGGAATGGGATCAGAATGATGTCTTGAGAATTGTGTCAGACTGATCTCTCCGGAATGTTGTCTTCAGAATGATGTCCTTGGAATGGGGTCTCCAGAATGAGTGTGAGATCAGAATGGTGTCCCGAGAATTGTGTCAGGCTGATCTTCGGAATGTTGCCTTCAGAATGATGTCCTTGGAATGGTGCCAGGATGGTATCTCTGGAATGGTGTCCTCCCATTTTCTTAGGCCTAGATAGTCAAATGATCATATTGATCAAATGAGCTACAGAAATTTTTTTTTACTGGGGACCCATTCAGATAAATTTGCTGTGTTGCATTGTGTAAATGACCACAGTGTTACCATGTATTATGCAATGTAAGCACAATGGATATATTCCAAATGAAAGGGACAACACTGTGCCACACCTTGGTACATGGGATGCAGTAGTGGGGTGCCAAACGCACTGCACCTTGGTTATACTATACGCTGTAATATACATGGCCTCTGAGTATAGGAAATTATTTGCATGCAGCATGCTTCCACGTGTGGTTTTAGGAGTTTTTTTTGCAAAGTCTAACTTTTGCTTTTTGGAGTAATTTACAATAGAAGGTTGTCCTGCGGTCACATATGTAGGTGGCATTTTGGTGGCATTCATGTTAAATGCTCCTGCATTGTATTGCACTGCAATTTATAGTTGCGTTTAAAAAGAAATTGGAATGCATGGCCAGCCCATTTATTTTTAATTAGATTCCCTAATGTAATGCATGTTAATATGTGACATAATGCATGTGCATCAACTTACTGCACATATCTAACCAAGCCATTGCTAGCAGGTAGGTTTGTATGGCAGAAAGACTCTGTGGGTCTGATTTTTTTAAAACCTCTCCATACCTGGAGATGATAGACTATCATGGGAGAATTTGAATAATCCAGCAAATCTGGAATGGATTTCTTACGAATCACTTGCTATTAGTTTGCAAATGCTTTAAATCCTGAACCAGATCTATTCAAGTTTTGCAGAATCACACAGGTTCTCCCATGATAGTTTCAAAGAACTTTAATAAATCAAGCCCCATGTGTCCATACTGTATTTCCTGCCCGTTAAATGAAATAAGATGCATACGTTGCATGTGCTAGGAGGACATTTTAGTGTTCCTGATAGGTTTGCCCCCCACTGTGGCATAATTGCACCTTGAACACAGCAAAGCTCAGTCCTATGACCAGTGGCAGAGGGAGCCAACAGTGGGCTTCTGTGCAGAACTGACTTGGGGCTCCTATGAGGGCCCCTGTTGGATGATGAGGGTCCTGACTCCTCTTGCAGTAGTACACTTTGCATCTCCCTATGTCCTCCCCTGCCTAAAACTGATCTATTGAACAACAGTCACATATGATAATTCACAGATTCGAAAAAAGAAATTACACGGATGAAAGTTTTTTTTTATTATTATGGAGCCATATTCTAAATGTTAATAATGTCCAAAGCTGGTCACCTGGCAAGATTCACCCCTTTGTGCTCATTCACATCAGGCCCTACTGGTGCGTTCTGTTAACTTATGCATGTTAATGTTGCAACACTCAACTTCTGACATACAAGGATGTATAAAAATATGAGACATGCACCATTCTTTTTCCAAAACAGTGCACCATACCATCTGCTTTGTGGTGTGCTGCAATACATGTGCATTTAGATGCAACTGATGATGAGTGGTAGTAAAATGTGCTAATGCATGTAACATGAGTGACATGACTATATGCTATATACTGTATATACATAATAACAATAATGAGCTCACCTGCTTTGCAGAATTATATTTGTTCTATCTTTGTGTGTACTGCATTTTCTATTAAAATCAATGGGCTTGCATCTCAACACATGCACATAAATGCCTGGTACAATGAATGTGGACATCTTTGCTTTTTATTTTGCAAATAATGCACATTAACATGATACATATCTTCAAAGTTGCCTACCCGTCTTTTTCTGTCTCTGAAAACCCTCACAACTTCCCACCATTCCATATCTCCCTCCTACTGTGTGATACTTCTCCCATCTCTTGTAAGCTCTGTCATTTGCAACCCCTATTTAATGTATAGTGCAGCATAATATGTTGGTGCTATATAAATCCTGTTTAATAATATTAATAATAATAATTAACTCGAACTTGTCAGTTCCAATAGGCTCGCATCCCAGGATAGCAACTCCTATTTATCGTACCATGCTGCGTAATATGTTGGCGCTATATAAATTCTGTTTAATAATAACAATATTATTAATTTTAATAATATTAATAATAATAATAATAATATTAATAATACAAAATAATATTAATATTATTAATATTTGACATGAACTTGTCAGTTCCAATAGGCTCACACCCCATGATAAAGATACTTATTCTTTTAAAACAGTAACAGTCCAATAGGATTAGACCTTTACAGTCACGTGACTGAAATACCTTTACTCATGGAATTACAGTTTGTTACATTGTATCTATATTAATAAAATAAAAGTAATTGGATGGTATTATTAGGGGGTGGGGTTTCACTGACGCAGATGACAGCTAACGGGCGTGGTTTATGGAAATGTAAGAGGCGTGGTTTCGGCGTCAAGGCAACCGATCGGCTCGCCTCCGCATCGCAGTAGCTTCTCCTGTCTTCGCTCTCTGCTTTGTCAGGCTGTTTTCGTTTCAATAAAGTTAATTGAAAGCTTCCGCAGCGTCAGCCATCATGGCGGCTAGCGGTGCCGGGGTGACGGTGTTGGCTCCTAATGGAAGGCGGCAGGTGGTGAAAGTGACAGCCGGGACCCCTCTGTTACAGGTGGGGGGAGCTGGGGGAGGGTAGAGGACACACCACCTCTGCCGGGTAGTCGCACCCTGTACTCACCAGCAGGGAGTAACTAGCACTGTCATAGGCCTCGGTGGTTTCTGGCTGCTCATGTAAATGTTACGGGGCCTCCAGATGTTCTGTGTTCTTGAGATTGGAGAGAACACATTGTGGCTGTGTTTATACATATGTTTATATTCTATTGTTTTTACGTTTGTATTATTAAACTTTAATATTTTTAACATTTTTTTTTAATAAAACTTTATTGCTATCACAAAGGGACTTACAAACTTCCAATGAGATAGCATAAAGTCTACATGATAGGATCTCTGTAAAGAAAAAATAAAGGGACAGCCCTGAAGCTTTCTGAATGTTTGGTATGAATAGAGACAAGTACTCTCTTGGGTGAAAATCTGAAGTGTGCCCAATGGTCCGTCATCTGATGTTCATCAATCAAGACAGTCACTTGCACATTGCCTAGGATGTGCTCTCCTAGATTCATTCTTTGCAGGGGAGATCAGCGATAGGATGTCAGATCCTGCTTACTCTCTATCCCAGTGTATCTTGGCCTTTTTAAAGCTCAATATTTTCACTTTACATAAAAGGCTAGACAACTCTTATATGTAAAGAGAAAATGTATTTATTTATTTTTTAAGTGCAACGCCACGACTGAATGGAAGCGCAGAGCCTCCCGGGATACCTACGTTACGCATCCTAGGAGGCTCATGGGTGCTTCTTCAGCGCATGCCATGATCCCGGACATGCACAGAAGAATTTTTTCTATCAAGGAAAAGATATGTGGATCTCGCGCATGAGCAGTGAGATCGGCTCTTTTTTCTTTTTCCCCCTTTACAGCAGCTATGTCACCCAATTTTACACCTGCGCAGTGCAAGGTCAGGTGACGTGCCAAGAAGAAAATGGCACCTGGTCGACAAAGAGGAATTCCAGGACGATGCGGGACCAGTTCGGGGAAAGGACCAGCACCATCGAGGGATCTGCAGGATTAAAGGTAAGGCTATGTACACACGTGCAATCATTGTCCTTGGAAAGGATCTTTCACGATCTTCCAACGATTAACGACTGCACGATTCATGAACGAGCTCTGTACATACAGCACCATTCTGCTGTATGGGAAGAAGGCCGGAGCGGCACCCCATTGCGCTCTGTCCCCCTTCACTTCCATTAAGATCGTCCATCGTCCATGGATCTGCCAGGATAGTTGTATGGACGACGGGTGCTGTACACAGGTAAGATGATCGTCCGATTTCGGCCGAGAACAATTGCACATGTGTACCTAGCCTAAGTGTGATTTATTTTTTTTAATTTTTATTTTTTTTTTCAGTTTAGTTTCACTTTAACATGGGGTAACCTTTGAGATAACTTTCAGGTCTTCAGCGAACTCCTTCTATAAATATATATCCACAGCTCACAGTATATTAGTGTGGTGATGAGTAGGTGAATGCCTTTTACATTGCTGACCATTGGGAAGAATGTCACCCTTACACATAGCCAAAAAGAATATTGATATCTAAGAGGTGTAAATTGCTCAATGACCCCTAGAAACCTCTGTAGGAACCCTGATTGAGAAACACTGATCCATCAAAAGCTCCCATTTCCCCACCGTGGAGGACCAGGTAGGCCCAGGACAAATAGTAGAGAAAGTTCATCTAGTCCTCTATATAAGTGATTGCCAACCTCTTTGGACCTCTAAATTTACTGGCTCCGGACCGTGTATGCGCCGGGAGCTGTGTGTCACTCAAAGAGGATGAAACTTCCCCTAGAGTGATATCATGATGTCAGGACCCCCACCCACTTCCCCAAAAACACAACCAGCCCACCGCCCTGAGCCTGCCATCAGTACAGGGGTCATGGTTTCCGGCTCTGTCCTGTGTGTCCTCCCAGCAGGGGTCCTTCTCCTGACCCCACTCGGGGGCGCACCGGCCAGAGCCGTGGACCACTAGTTTGTGACTGCTGCTCTATTTAAGAGTGACTGAGCTTCTTTAGGAGCCCCTTATCACATCTAATATATAGCTGGGCAATGTAAAAAAAAAATGTAAAAAAAAGTAAAGAGGCTAAAAACTAAATTACATTCCAGTGCTGCCTCTGCTGACACAGCAATGTATACAATGATGGCAGTGAAAGGGTTTAATCAGTGTTTCTCAACTTTTTTTTAATATGGGTGAACCATTGAAATAACTTTCAGGTCTTCAGAGCCCCCCTTCTATAGTTACCATATCCACAGCTCACAGTATATTAGTGTGGTGGTCCGCAGGAACAATGCTTCCTACATTGCTGGCCATTGGGAAAATGTCTCCATTACAGATAGCCAAAAGATCATTGAAGTCACTTACACTGACCTGAGAATCACAAACTGCTCATTGCTCCAGTAACCCCCAGCAACCTCCGGAACCTTAGGGAACCTTCACTGGTTGGGAAACTCTGAGTTAAATTGTATCTTCAGCTAAATGACACTGGCTTTATGGTTCTGATAGAGAAGCTTACAATCCCTTTCAGGTTTCTAGAACTCCACTGGGGGGATCTTTTCTCACTTCCTGTCCTGGTGACAACATTGCCACTTGGATTTTAGGCATGACAAAATCTCCAACACACGTACTGTGGTATAAACACACTTTTGTAGTAGGGGAACCATAGAGTTTTAATCATTTTTTTTATATTGTGGTCTATAACCTATTGAGGGTTTTCTATTTCTTTTGGTGGGGAGGATAATGTTATTGGAACAGGAAGTGAGGGTAAATCTCTTCAAGGTGGCTTCATAAATGAATAAAGACTCTTCCTTGATTTAGCCAACAAATAAATTGTATGGAATTGTATTTAAAATTGAAGTGGCAGCATTTTGAGTAAATGGCTGTGGCATGTAAAGATTGGAAAACTTTGTATTTTTTGTTATTTTTTTGGAGAATTTTTTACCTTCAGGTTTGTTGTATCTTCTTTTCTAAATAAATGTTGTTATAAATTACCCGTTGTCTCTTGCTTTTCATCACTAGATTGGTGGGGAGGTTGTGTACAGATACTAGATGTCAGTCACTGGTGGCAATAACTTGTTGTTATTGGAGATGAAAATCTCGTGCCAGGACAGGCTTCCCATGCAGCTTCCTGGGCGTGCTTTTCACTTCAGTGTTAACCCCGGCCCCTTTTAGTTGGGCACATCACCCGGCATTTTTCGGGTACCACCCGTCTGTTCTTGTGTGGTTACTGAAGAGTTGAGTCACAATACAGGGGCTGTTGCACACTTTGGGTCATGCCTTACATGTTTATGTTATATTGGTGGTCAGCTCTGTATTTAAATGTGGGCGTTTCCAATGATAGGTGACTACACTTTATACCTAGATGATTTTTGGACTGGGGACACAGAGATAAACGCAGAGGTGTATGTCATTGGTCATTCTTGTGAAACGCAGCCGTTGAAACCAGAACGCAGCTGCATGCTTTCTTATTGCTGACCACATCATCTGTACTGTGCTCCTGAGCAGATATATTTCTATAAATAGGAAGAAAAAGAACAAATATCTCATGTGTGGGCCCAGTATGCTTTGAGGGTCTTACCAAGAATGCTTGTTAATTCACATTGACGTGCTGTGTATTACGGAATTCCTTTTATTACAAATGAGTTGCCAATGTACCACAATGAATGAAAAAATGTACACAATTCTAACAATGCCGTGCACAACAACACGTTGTTTATTATCTTTGGATGCAGCATTGAAGGGTTAAAACTGTCAGTGTATACTTTGCTGTCTGTGTTCCATTGAAAACATTTCCTTTAATTAAAATAATCTCTCCATTTGTAGGACAACTATCATTGAAACAGGTCTCCCCATTTGAACTTACCTCCTGTTCTTGCAACATTTTAAATTTAAATAATATTAATATTAATAAACTATTACATATTACACAATGCTGTACATTAGATAGGCATTTCTCTTAGCGTTCTGTCTCTGTGACAGTGGTCATGGAATCTCACAACCCGGTATACCCAGCTAGTGTCCCTCAGTCCATCACTGTACAGGTAGTCCCTGAGTTAAGGACATCCGATATGCCAATACCTCCTAGGAGGTTTAATGGGGGGCGGTTTGAGTGACTTGCAGAAGAAATCTTTTGCTAAATACAGCTGAGGTTGAGGGCGATCTTAAAGCGTACCTAAACTCAGAATTTTCAGTTTACACCAAAGGGTAGACAACCCTTTTATTTAAGGTAAAAATTCATTTTTTTTTTTTTTTTAGGCGCAACACCCTTTTCTAAAAACAAACAAAAAAAGCTACTCCGCCCCCTAATTCTTGGCCTGTTGAAAATGGGACTGCAAAGCCTCCCGGGATACCTACGTCAGGCATCTGGGGAGGCTCTTGGGTGCTCCTTCTGAGCATCTCCGGCATGCGCAGAATAAACCTTTTTGCTTAAAGAGAAAAATTCGCCACATGCGAAGTGAGATCGGCAATTTTTTTTTTTCATCCTACATCACCCGATCTCGTGCCTGGGTCGGGAAACGAAGAGGGCAACGCCTGGAGCGCCGGCTCTGGGACGGATGCCGAGACGACGCAGGACCAGATGCCGGACTGCCCAGCGGGATTGATGTAAAGTGTATTTTTTTTTTTTTTGTTTTTATTTGAGTATAGTTCCTTTTTAAGGACTGAGCTCTTTCTACAGCCTCTTGTAACTCTTTAATGACCAAGAAAACCTCTGCAGTTGTTACTTTTTCCATATCAAAGCACAGCTTGCTCCAGAAGTTAATGAATCTCTAGGCTTCATAAAGATTTTTTTTTGCTTTATTTGTGATTAACTCACAAAGGGAGGATTTTATACAGTAACTGACACCACGCTGCCTAATAATATGTTGAGACAATCATCTGTCCTAATTTCACTTATTAAAATAATGTACCTGTTCCGACTTGCATACAAATTCAACCTAAGAACAAACCCACACTCCCTATCTCATATGTAACTTGGAGATTACCTGTAATTAGTAGTCTGGTCCTTCCCTTCAGACTCTGCCAATGTCACTACATAGGTGGCACTTTAAAGATATGGCTATGCTGTGTCTATTACAGTTACAGGCAGCATAGCATTGCTGGCTTCTCCAGTATAGTTGAGTTTGTTGTTGGGTCTGGGACAAGTGTGCATTTTTTATTTTTTTAATGGTTAAGGTGACCCTTTATCAAATGCCAGGAAAGTTTAGAATTGAGAGACTCATTCGAAGGAAGATTTGACAGCTGGTTGGAAAATAAGGGGAAACTCACAACCTGCTCTGAGTGTTACGTTGGAACAATCGTATCTATGCAGCTCAGGATATTTACAATATGTATCTGTGTGTGCTGTGTTGTTAATTATCATTAACGGCACCCCAAATGCATCTTTGAAGTACAACATTGCTATGTGTGTTGCTGCATGCACGGTTTTCTTACATCTTGTGGTGCACTGGGCAGCCCGTTTCAATAAATGGACTGCTGTAACACAACACACAGCCAACTGAACTTGCCCTCCGTGTTAAAGTGTATGTAATATTGAGCATCTAGGACTGCTGTTACAAATGAAGACAAGTGCAGCCATCAAGTAAAACTTTTTAAAACTTTAAAGTGAAAGGAATTGTTACCACATTGGTCATATTTTTCTTTGTTCTCGGTGTCCCCACTTTAAATTTTTAGTACTGTGTTAATGACACATGTAAAATATGGGATTCCTTATCACTTTCCCTTCCATTGAGAGCACTAATAATGAATTGTAGAGAAGGGAGCTCTAGGCAGCACGGTGGCTTAGCACTCCGGCCTTTGCAGCGCCGGGTCTCAGGTTTGAATCTCGGCCAGGACACTATCTGCATGGAGTTTTCAGGTTCTCCCTGTGTTTGTGTGGGTTTTCTCTGGGTACCCCAGTTTCCTCCCACATTCCAAAAACATACGGTTAGGTTATTTGGCTTCCCCCCCAAAATTGACCTTAGACTGTATTAAAGACATATGACTATGGTAGGGACATTAGATTGTGAGCTCATTTGATAGTAAACTAAAAACTGAAAGAGGAACTAATCGTTTAATAGCTTAATACTAAAAAAATAGGTTCCTGTGAGCCATATATGTTATCACATTGTCCAAGATACTGCAGAAAACAATGATAATGTCAAAAGTATCTTGCAATTCTTTAAAATAAGAAGAATATGGTTCAAAGCCTGCAGCTATGTAGTTACATAACAACTGTATTCAGAGGAACATCACTGGTAATATGTTATTCCTAAACTGTAAGTACCTGCTCAGACATGCTGAGTTCTGTAGTTCTACACATTGTATTTAGCAGGGTTAGGTAACTGCATGTCCCATGGAATTGTGTGCTCTCCCTTGGCAGTACATGCCAAGTTATCCTTGAAGACTTTGTCAACTTATTATTCAGTGGTTGTATCACTGTATGGCCAGAAACCAGCGCTTGATTGCACTTGATTGATGTTGTAAGTATTTGTCTTTAGTCTTTCCAAAATGATCAACGCTGATGATGTGCTGCTTCAATTACTGTTATTCATTCAATAAATATCTCTGTTTGGAAGTACTTTCTCACTCACAGAGGTTTTACCAATATTTGGTAATTGCCCATATGATTAATTCAGAGTCATCCTTTTGCTTCCTTTTAGCAATAAGTAATCTTCCGTTTTTGATGAGTTGCAGATAAGTTATGTTTGGCCTCTGTGTTTTTTTTTTTAAGGTACTGGAAGAGGTCTGCAAGAAACAGAATTTCAACCCCAGAGAGTATAACTTAAAGTGAGTTTACATTTTTGTTTTGTTCAGTTTGCTTACTTGTAACACCATCTTAACATGTTACCATAATGGGACAGCATGGTGGCTCAGTGGTTAGCATTCTGGCCTTTGCAGCGCTAGGTCGCAGGTTTGCATCTAGGCCTGGACACTATCTGCATGGAGTTTGCGGGTTCTCTTTGTAATTGTGTCAGTTTCCTCCTGGTACTCTGGCTTCCTCCAACATTCCAAAAACATGCAGTTAGGTTAACTGGCTCCCCCCCCCCAAATTGACCTTAGACTGTATTACTGACATATGACTATGGTAAGGACACGAGTAGATTGTGAGCCCCTCTGAGGGACAGCTAGTGACCTGACTATGGGCTTTGTGAAGTGCTGCGTAATATGTTGGTTATACAAAAATACTATGTAAAAAAATTATTACCAATAAATGAAACCAATTCTTTTTAGATTTCAGAGGACAGTTTTAGATCTGTCTCTTCAATGGCGATTTGCAAACCTTCCCAACAATGCCAAACTGGAGATGGTGAGCTGCTCCACGCAGCGAACTGGAGCTGACTGTTCGGTGAGGAGTCTTTGCATGCTACAAAGTATTCTGTCTGTGAAAAAGAATGTTTGTGATAAAAAATGCAGATTGTGTTGATAATCTCTTCTTGGATTGATTTAGCACTTAAATATTGTGTGACCCCTGCTGAGAGGCTTTCCCCCTACATCAGAGAAAATGTGCAGATAATCAGTACATCCATCCTGCCTTTCTTGACCATGGAGATATTTGTAATAATAATAATTTACTTTAGGGAATTGACTTGCCTATCACACCTATTTGAGCTAAGCATCACATTCAAAAACCATAGACATTATTATAAAGTTGGCCCCCACTTTCTGCCTATAACAGCCTCCATTCTTCTCAAAAGTATTCTGCAAGGTTTTGGTGCCTGTGGAAGTTTGTACTCATTCATCAAAGATCATTTGTGAGGTTAAGGTCAAGTGCTGATGTTGAATGAGAAGTCACAGTCAGCTTCCAAGTCATCCCAAACTATTCAGTTGGGTTGGCAAAAGGGCTCTGGAAAGGCCTTTAAAATTCCGCTATACCAAACTGGTCAAACAATGTTCTTTTCACCTTTTCACGTAGTTGGCTATCTTTTCTTTGCTAAAGAAAACCACCCATACGCTAAACGTATGACTCCCTTATTAAACCGCTCGATTTTAAGTTTTGATTAGGAAAGCCAGCAATATCTGCTGTGCCGTGTCTTAGGTAACTCTTAGTGCTCCAGGAGTTCTTCCATCTTGCATGAAATTAATTTTGTGCGCAGCAAATATTTTTAGTGTTTAAGACTTTATAAACACAAAATTTGGATACATTTTTGTAACTTTTGTTAAAATTTCGAGGAATTTGACAAATGAAAGTGCAGTTGGGTTCAGTACTGATTCTTGAGCATATAAACAGCATAAAATAATTTATCCCTAAGATTTAACGATTAAAAGCAAAATTGCAGTTATTTTCACATATGGCAAGCTAGGAGCTTTAAAATCTAAGGAGTTTTGTTACCCAACTTTAACTACATTCCATATTGTCATGTGTTTACCAGCGCTTCCAAACTCCCAGCTGGCTCTACCTGTTGTGGCCAATAAAATAGCAGAAGTGTCCGGCAAGATTCAAAGCATCCAAGCTTTTGTTGGGAGTTTTTCATGATAGTGTGCAGGTTCTTAGAGCTCCAATGGCATTTGCGAAAATAAACAAAATATGTGTGTTGGGAACTTTGAGGTGCCTTCTGTAAAGTCTGGGTGCAATACACACACTTATAAAACTACTTTTATCTTTTGTAAACTGTTTTATTGGATAAGCCAAAATGTGCTGAATCAAACCACTCGTGTTCCCTGTAACTACAAATAAACATTCTCTTTCCAACTGTCTGAACAGAGGACCGGTTGTTGTGAAGGGCACAGGCAAGTTTAGCACACAATCCTAAATGGGCCAAATGAAATAACACTTTTGACTTCTGTTCTCTTTTAGAAAGTTCGGGTAGCCTTGCAATTGGAAGATGGGACGAGGTTGCAGGATGAGTTTCAATGCAGTAAGACGCTTTGGGATGTCCTGGTCTCTTTCCCTAAAACTAAGTAAGATCCAATAACTTTATATCGTCGGTATTTTATTAGTGTTGTTAGCAGTTACCAGAACTTTCCTCTCCCCAGAGCTCAGGCAGTCACAGGCTCTCTGATATCATTATGTACAATGCAGGTTCAACAGTTCTGCATTGTAAGTAAGGATACCGGCAGCCCACTCACAACCCAGAGTATCCGAGATGTTTCCCCTGAACAAAAGTGGAATTTTAACCTATGCAGTTCAGAAGGAGGCTCCGTTTCAAAGTCTTTCCCACTTATGGAAGAACCCTAATCGAGCCTTCATATCATTTTCATGTTAAATAATCATAATATAAAGAGAGAATAGCAAAAAAAAAGTGTTTTGTTAAAACGGGTAGATGCAGGATCAATGTTTTGTAAATGGATCTTTAGTGCATTATAATGAAAGTGGCATCCAATCCCAAAATTTTTTTGTAGTTTTGGATAGATTTTGGAGGCATTGAGTCTGTTTACCTGGGAGGGTATTATCAGTGTAACAGAAAGTTATGGTAAATCCATAACAGAACAGATGAGGGTAAACCATCCAATGAGTTCCCCAGCATAACTTAGATGGTAGTTTTAAATATACTTTAAAGTAAAACTATAGGCCAGTGACAGCATCACTAGTGTGACATAGGCCTAAATGGTTAATTTTTTTAGCCGCTGGGTTTCAGTCTTACCTGGAATTCTATCTGGATGGAGTTTGAATGCCCTTCCTGTGGATGTGTGTGATTCCTCCCACAACTAACTAACATTTTGGAAGATTTGTCTTCTAACATGCCTGGTCTTGTATTGGGAATAGTAGATTACCAGCTCCCTTTGGGGGACTAAACCAATGAATGGTTCTGTGTAATCTTTAAAGCACAACAGATATGGTAATGTGACAGACCATTTTTTTATTTCCTCCGAAAATGCTCATTGATCTTACCAATGTTGAATTCTGATTGGTTCTTGTGGTTAACCATACCTTCCACAAACTCTTTGCATGGCCCTATTGAATAAGCTTGATATTTTGTCCAGTATTTTTTTAATGTTGCTGGCTCTAAGTTGCACAAATGAAGTGATGCTGTCTGTGTTTTGAGGTTTACGGCTGTTTGTGTTTTGCAGGGTGTGTTTGGACGAGGTTCCTCCTGGAAGCGTCGCCGTATGCATTTATATGCGAGATGAGGTAAGGCAATGCACAGAGCAGCGAATTCTGTAATCCAGACAGCTCGTTAATGATTCATTGGCTCCGGTGCTTCCAGCTCGCACCTCTTTACGTCCCTTAGAACTCAGCGACTGATGCATCAGAGTGGACGCAAAGACCGCCACCTGCACGCTTTGATGTGGCAATAAAAGTTCACCTTTAAGTGGGTTTAAAAAAATACAAATTACTTCACTGAGGTGTGACATTATAGTCTATGTATCCAGTAGTTTTCCTAAATGGGCCACCCAAATGGGGTGTTTTAATTTTGAATAGATTCTGGGTGGTTGAATCACACCAATGTACAGTATACGTGCAGAGTATAGAGTGCCAATTTTTTTATGGGTGAATTTTTTTTGCAGTGTTTTTTCGTTAAAGCAGAGTTTTTCTTTAACGTGCAGTTGTATGTAAGTGGCAGCTTCCATTTTTATAGTCAGGCCACCCAAATCTGTTATGTTTACTCATCAGATTTTTATATCTCTTGGGAACTCAAATAGTATAACGTTTGTGTTTGACTTCACAGCTGTACCCACCCGCCACAGCCATAAGGGCGGTATGTTAGTTTTGGTTACAGTAACATTGGTGGAGTAATTGTGGGCATCTTAAGTAATAGGCAATAAGGAATTCAACACCATTTAAATTAAACTGGTAACAAAGAAGGATTATTTGATCACTCTTTAAAACTAATCTATAGCACCCAGATAAATACACTGTTAACAAAAATTGTCCGATATTAGCCCTGGGGCGATTATCAGACGAGAGACATTTGACATGTGTATGTAGCCTTAGTCCAATAATTAATCAGATCTTGTTTCTTAGGTATCTGGTGAATCACATCTGAAACAAACAACTCTTCAATCTTTGGGACTGACAGGTGGAAGTGCCATAATAAGGTCAGTTAGAAAGAGTTTATTCCACTTTCATTAAAACTAAACCAACGTTTTTTCTTTGTATATTTTACTTTTTTCCCTCATTTGTCCCTAATGAACATGCCAAAAACTATTAAAGGAACTTAAAAGAATTATTAAATTATTGCTAAAATTATTGAAAGAAAAATCATCAGCACTTTATTAAATTAATTATATTAAAACTAAATAAAATTCTATTTCATTCTAGACATTGTAATTTTCTAAAACTGTTTAAAAAATCAATCAAATATGGAGACATCTTTTCCTTCAGAGCAGAAAAGGATATGGAAACATATCTTCATATGAATATGAAAACAGGAAGCTGTAGTAATGTCCACATAAGCTGTTAATCATCCATGATTGAAAGATTTGAAAAACAGTAAATGGAAAGGGGTTGACTAGATACAGGGAAGCCAGAGAGGAAATGGATCAATGATGCTATATGTCTTCCAGCTAGGAAATTAGGTAGACTTAATATGATTTGGTGTAGCTTCTAAAGCACAGTTTGAGAAATTCACAAGGTAATTTAAAATTACAGTAAGCAATTTCAAAATGAGTAAGGAGCCTGCATAATTGTGGGAGACTGAAGGTTCCTCTTTAGGGTTTATGTTCAGGCAGTTATTAAAAGATACAGTTCTCTTTAGTATTTCCATTAAGCCTCTAGCAATTTTTTGTAGCTCAGGAAAAATCTAATTGCTTGCTGTACAACGCACACTTTATGCTTCTACCATTTTATAACTGTGAAACCCTGTTGTAATAAAGCATGTTATCTATTCATCTCATTCACAAGGTTTGTACTAAGAAACCAGGACACATCTTTGAGCAAACAGCTTCCAAGTACAAAGGAGGACACAAAAAGAGAGAGGGATTCGGGCCTCAAGGAAGAATCAAAAAGTCCTCCAGCAACAGAAGATGTGAAGAAAGAACCTGTAGCATTCCAAGAAGAGAGGATGTCCTTTAATGCTATGAAGAAGGAAGAACCCCAAGACGTTGAACCTAAACCAACTGTTTCCTTTGTGGAGAAAGAACAGTCCAGTGTGTACAGTGTCAAGCCAAAAGCTCCTGCTCAATCTCAGGTGACTTCCTTTGTCCCATTCCAAGGCGGAGGCCACCGTCTAGGTGGTGCCAATGTTCCCGCAGCTTCAGTTGATGACGATCTGCAGTCTGCCAGTGCCCATGATCCTTTACACAGTCCAGAACATTCTAGGCCAAAGAAATCAAAGCCTGATCCAGAGGACAGTCAGTCAGAGGTAAGCTGTGGAATACCAACAGAGCTACTTCTAGATCTATAGGGTCCCATTAACTTTCTCTACTTTGCTGGTTGTGTAAATAACAAATTGGCATTTCATTCCTTTACATTAAACACTGTATTTTTTTTATACCTTAAGAGGGCATGATGTAAAATACCAAAAAGATTCTTAGGAAGGCTAGACAAAAGCAATAAAAGATACAGGTATGGTTCTTTATTGTCTGACCCTTTCCTGGCACTTAGATTTTCTTCTTCTGCCCAATCTTCAGTGCTCAAACTGGTGAGAGCTGAAAAAATGTATATGGACAGCTGCTTCGTCTGTGCACATGTAGAAAAATCTCATTGATTTCTGTGGGGGGAACATTTGTTTATATGTTTCAATATTAGATGGCTTCCCTGTAAAATGGCAAAGCATCTGCAGAAAAAACCTCCTGGTCTGTGAAAATTACGACAGGGGTGCTGGAGGTAGGGGGATCTCCTATAGAACTGGACCGCTCAAAAAAGAGACGGTTCCTGCAGCTTTTCTTTTCCCCTTCTTCTTCTGTGGTCCAATTGCTTTACACTTTCTTCTCGTCCTGTAGCTGCTGAAGCAGGGGTACCTAATTTAGACTATCCCTTCGGTCTGAGTCTGCTGGGCCTGGTAAAATCATATTCAAAACGCCAACACCCAACAGCAATCTCTGGTGCTTTTGGACTTCAACACATTAAATAGTATGCTTAAAACACATTTGAGGTCCATTTATAAAGCATTGAAAGTGACTTTTACTAAAACATTAAATTACTGCAATTGAAACACATGGTCCCAAGAATGTTCAGTGAATTCCTAATTCACTGCTTTATAAATAGAGCCTTAGGTGTACATATAATGATGGGGTAAGATTTTTGTTGAATAATAATAATAATAGGCACTTGAACTGCAATACTTTGGTGTAATGTAAGGGGTCCCTCGTTATTTTTTCATTTAGAGTCAGTGACCTTTATTTACTCTTTTGTATCTGTTCATTGGTTGTTCAGTACATTAAATGGTTTAATGAACAACCTGTCTTCTGGGTTGCACAACCTTTACTTTTTTAGAAAGGCAGCTCTCCTCCATTGTTCCGCTTGTGAACTTTTCATGTAGTACTAAGGACATCACACAACATGCTTTGAATAGTACCTGTCAAAAAATGTAGAATCATTGTTCTCATTGTTAGGGTCAAAATCATGTCCCCAATGCATGAGCATCTGTAAGGTCTTTCTAAATAACAAAGCATCTGTGCTTTCTTGCTAAATAACAAATGTATTTTGATGTTTTGCCTTTTAGCCTCTTGACAGAGAGCCCATTGTGTGCCACCTGGATTTGGAACAAAACGTACGTGCCAACAATGAGGATCTACCTGAAGATTTTTTTGAGCTCACAGTAGATGATGTGAGAAGAAGGTTTGCAGAACTCAAAAACGAAAGGTAAAACACTTGCTTTGCAGATCCATTTTGTTTTTTTCAGTACATGTTTTCTGTTGGATGGGTGTGTGAGCCTTTGGTATCTGATTGATGAAGTAATGCAGAGGTGGACAAAATGATGTAGAATCCAGGAACATAATAATCTTGAAACCAGAAAGCATGTTAAAGTTTAAGATCACCTTGGCAGCTTGTTTAATAAAAACTTGTTGATCGTGGCATGTGCTGATTTTCCATTAGTTTACATTTTTTTGTTTTTCCCTAATTTTTACCTGGTAAATCTGGCAGTAACATTCTTTTAGGCTGGGTACACAAGTGCAATAATTGTCATTGGAACCGATCTTTCATGATCCTTTCCAATGAAACAAGACTACACGATGCATGCACATGCGCTGTAAATACAGCGTCATTCTACTCTATTGAGAGGGGAGAATGACGGAGGGGCACCGCTGCGCGCTCTCCCATTCATTTATGTTACGATCATTCTTCATCCTTGGATCTGCTGGAACGGTTGTCGGAACAACGGATGTTGAGCGCTGTACACACTCCAGAATATTGTCCACTGTCAACCCTGAGTCGACTATCGGATGGGTATCATCTGACGTGTAAGTAGCCTTAGTCCTTGGATGACGGGATTTAATCTCTGCACTGTATTAGGCAACAGTAAGTAAACACGTCAGATGATTGTTGTCCGATAATCGCCTCAGGGCTGATATCGGATGAGAATTTGGCGTGTGTACAGCGCTCGTAGTCTGTAGTTCCGTAGATCGTCCCAGCGGATCCAAGGACGACCAACAATCCCAACATAAATGAAGGGGAGAGAGCGCAGTGGGCTGCTCCCCTGTCGCTCTTCCTCTCCCCTCTCCACAGAGCAGAACGGCTGTGTATGTACAGCACTAGTTCATGCATCGTGCAGTCTTTTGCCATTGGAAAGGTTCATTAAAGATCCGTTCCAACGACAAATATTGCACTTGAGTACCTTGCCTAAAGCTACGTACACACGTCAGATTTTTATCGCCCGATAATCGGCATCGGCCAATTATCGGGCGAAAATCTGGCGTGTGTACAGTCGGTGTCGTCCATCGTCCGGACGACCGACCTGCCGGATCCACGGACGATGGACGACAGCCGATCCTAATGAAAGGGAAGGGGAGAGCGCGCAGCAGGGTGCCGCTCCGTCGCTCTCCCCCTCCCCTCTCCATAGAGCATGAACGGTGCTGTATGTACAGCACCGTTCATGCATCGTGCACTCCCTTGTCGTTGGAAAGGATCGTGAAAGATCCTTTCCAACGACAAAAATTGGAAGTGTGTACGCAGCTTAAGGATTACCAGGAACTTCTACATATAGAGTCCTGTACTCCTTGTAACAATATAACTGATAACAATGCAGAAAAAAGTGCTGAGAAGACTTTTGGCAGGGTTAACACACACTAAGCAATCAGATTTTTCATGATATATTTAACAGACCAAAGTAGAGCAAATAAACATTCATTGTTATTGTCTTCACTGGAACAAACTGTATGGGGAGATTTAGAAATAATTTGGCTATGCAAATATTTTTACTGTGGATGCGTTAAGGCCACAAAGTGTTCATTTGAAACTGTTTTATCTCTTCCTATGTTCTCTCCTCAGACATCGTCTGGAGGAAGCACCGCTAATGACTAAAGCTTTAAGGGAAGCACAGCTGAAGGAAAAACTGGAGAGATATCCAAAGGTAGGAATCTGATACCTGGCACATCCAAGGATTATTTCTTGCTGCTATTTACATTCCTTATCTAAAACTCATTTAAGGATGAGTGAGGAAATTGGCAGGACACTTATGTAGATACATTATCCAAAAGAACAAGTGTGGGAGGATAATGCAGATAACAGCTTTCATCTGTCAACACCAACAGAGGAAATTAGCTTTTTGGGAGTCTTTTGATTCAGACAACTTAGAAAAAGGTCTGAAGACTCTTGAGCTCTTGAATGGTCATAGGAGTTTGCTTGGCTGTCAACCTGAACAGCACAATCATTTCTGTTCATGCTGTCGGATAGTTAATGTTCACTTTTTCTTGAGATGTTTACTGTGCATGTGCTTGTTTTTCTGTTGTATTTAGTGATGTCCATGAAGTATAAAACAAAGGGGGAACAAAGCAATGCACCCTGTGAAATGTAGGCAAGTGAGCCTCTGATCAGAGCAGTTCCATTTTCACTGTAGGCCCTCAAGTTAACATTGTAGGTGATTAGGTAAACTCCAAGATGCTCCAGATTTAGAAAACACATTTTAATATTGTGTCATCTATTCATTAATCTATAATTGAGTTTTTTTTAAAGAAAGAACTGTGAATACTAAATTAGGACATCAGTTGGGTTGAGACGATTGACTTGGAATAGAAAAATAAGCCCCCTCTTTTGCTCTTTCACAAAGTCTTCTGTTGTTTGTAAACTTTACCAGTGATACAACGACCTTTTGGGGAATGTTCTTGATTTGGTTTAATGTTGTGAAGGCTTCTTTCTTAAGCATGGGAAGAATTCCATGCTCATCCACCACAGTGTTCCTCCATGGTCATCCACTTTTAGTATTGCTGAGCTCACCGGTGCATTTCATGTGTATTTAGCTGTTTGCTTAGAGTTCAACTTTAAAAGCAAAACAGGTGATTCCTAATTCTTTCCACCATAGAGGAAATGACTAAGAAAATGTAATTACCCCAGGGATTATTGATCCCTGTATCAATAAGCAGCCTGTGTTTAAAGAAAGAGAGTTAGGACTTCTGTTTTTCCATTCGGAATACAGCAGTGTGACCTGTGCTTTCCAGCGGCAGCTCATGTAAACAGAACATATGTGTCATTACAGCGATCACTCCTTTCACCTTCTCCGCAGCCTTTCTGAGCTCCGTCCAGGGTACAAGGAAAGACACATGAAGCAGCCTGTTTGAAATATTTGCCAAAATGGGAATGACTTGACAAAACTGTGCTACTTTCTGAATGCTAACCCAGTGTGGGGGAATCAATTTTGTTTCTCTTATGCTGTTGTGCTTAAATAGGAACCAAACTCTGGAAGCTTTGGCCAAAATAGGCAAACAGAGGGCACAGAACTATTTTATTTATAGTTAGTAAACTGGATTTATAAAGCGACTGCACAATATATAGGGGTAGCAAATGACAGACATATACAAACAATGACCAGGAGGAGGAGAGGACCCTGCCAAAAGAGCTAACAATCTTAAGAGGTGGGGAACATAGTAACAAGTATTGCAAAGCTACTACAGCTAATTTTTCCCATTTACTGACTTAAAATGTTCTTCTCTTCTGTCCATGCAAACTCTCTTGATGAAGGCAGGGCTTTTCTTTCTCATGTCAAAGTCTACAGCAAGGAAAACGGTGATCAGCACAGTCATGTCAGCACCAAATCCCACTCCATCAACTGTCATAAAACCTTAATCTGCATACAGACATTATATTGTCATCACCTGAGACAATCGTTCATCTTGGCTGAATATCTAGCGTCAGCTGTCCCACCAGATCACTAAACAACCATCACAAATGATAACTATTTTTTTCTAATCTAGAGAACACAGCAGGGCACGGAAGAACAGGGAGAGCAGAATGAAAACTATTGCCCAAAAAGATCACAAAATATTAAATCCAACAATTATTGAGCATCAGTTAGATCTTACACTGCAGATATACAGCTAAAATGCTCACTCCTTACCTTACAAACCAGGATAACTGCTTTTCAGGATAAAAAGGGTAATTTTTATGAGCACTGCTTAGGCACAATAAACTTCTTCAGGTCCTTCATGAAATCCATGGGTCCATCCATCCTCCACACTTGGGTCTCGCATGAAAGGTGTACAACATCTGACATATGTAAACACCTATAGACTGAGTAGAAAAGCCAGTCTCTTGCCAGCATGTTACATAGGAGGATCATTGGTTTGTGTTGAAGCACTGGTCTGGGTGCATAGGTATGACACCCTCTTGTAAGGTAAAGCTAGAGCTGTCTCCGATTTGCCTGCTGATTGAAAGCCTCTGTTTTGTTGCTCCACTTAGGTCTAACTTGCAGGGCAATTTAAATGGGTAATAATAAGGCCCAGACACTTAGAAACCCAGAGACCACCTTATGTGGATGATTTTTTTTGCCTTCGTTCCCTTGCCTTGTACTCTGATACACAGAGAGTAAACTTTATGAAAGTTGGGAATTTGGGCTTAGGACCCTCTCTATACCCCCATGTGACAGAGCTGGCTGAGTGGCCAATCATCATGCACCAGCGCTGTCACATGGGAGGCCAGTTATTCTTGTAGGCTGAAGTGCTGGGTGTTTTTCATGGCCAAGTGACAGGAAAGAGACAATACATTTGCTGCTGGTAGGGTCAAATGCAAACAAGTTATCGGTAAAACCCATCATGAGGGGTTTCTTTTAAAGGTGTTTGTGTATGTGAAAGTAACTTTGTTTTTTCAAAGTATGAAGTGGCATTTTAGGTTTACCCTTTTTAGTACAGAGGAAGAATTGCCACGTGATCAGACACACGGCATTTTAAATTTAGCTCTTTCAGGAGTTATCAAAGTGAGGCTTTAATCCTGAGAAATGACTATTTCCTCCACAAAATCACTTTGATCTTGTCTTGTTAAAACCTTTTTGTATTATCATTCCGTTTCCCATAATTATGGCTGTTGCTAACATCTTTACTGCTAAATAGGGAAAAACATTGTGTAGAATAGGGTTATTTTAGGAGATCAGTGCAAAAAGGGGCTGCTAGAAGGAAGGGTCTGTGCAGTCCGGTTTTTAAGTAAATCCTGTGGTCTTTAATTAGAAACAATTCTACGTTTTGTGCCTGTGCTGCTAAATTAGTTTCAAGACATCTTTCTGATGGTACGCTGGGTTCTGTACTATAAATAATATTTATGAGTAATGATAAAGGCTGAAAGGTATGTCAGCAGCATATGTCAGCCTCGCTTGAGATATGCTGGATGCAGAACTATTGTAACCTCTCTGGTCATGTTGGTTGGACAAATTGTCCTTGGATGATTCTACAGTGAGACACACACAGCTCAAAAGACAGAAATGCCTAGGCACAGAATATACATGGCGATTGTTCAGTAGCTGTTGAAGAACAGGTAAATCTTAGGCTGCGTACACACGTGCAATAATTGTCATTGGAAAAGATCTTTCACAATCCTTTCCAACGACAAAAGACTGCATGATGCAGTGCCATTCTTCTCTTTGGAAAGGGAAGAAGGACGGAGTGGCACCCCGCTGTCCTCTCTCCCCTTCACTTTCATTAGGATCATTCCTCGTCCGTGGATCCGCCAGGACGGTCATCTGGACGACGAGTGCCATAGACACGCCAAATTCTCGTCTGATAATCAGCCCTGAGGCGATTATCGGATGAGAATTATCTGACGTGTGTAGGTAGCCTTATAGAGTACTACTTAGGCACAGTTACATTTTTTTCAGTGTTCTCCCTAGCCCCTTTTAGCCAGGTGCACCACCCAGATCTTTTCAGTAACCACCCGGCTATTTTTGGGTGGTTACTGAAGTTGTCGCAATGCAGGGGCCACCACCCGCCTACAGCTTTTTCCCACCTAGCTGAAAAAAATTTCTGGAGAGAATACTGTTTTAGATGTTCCCTATAAGACAGCAAATCTTCAAATTTGAGTTCAGGGGTGTGCCGGTGGATGTTCCAATGTCACAGCATCTCTACACGGCCTCCCCGGCCTCTCTTGTAACAGAGCCAAGAAGACAATACAGCAGCCAGTCTTTCCAGAGATGGTGGAACTTGGAGGATGGTGGATGAGCTTCGACGACAAGGCAATATTTATCTTGGAGAAAGCAGGGGAATGGTTACTATGGGGTCCACTGATATATAGTTATAGATCTGCATATTAGATCTTCTGGCATTGGGTTGTGTACTTGTTCCAGGTTAGTGACCCACTAAGTAACAGATAATTATGACGTGTGGGATCAAGGATCATATTCTTCCACTGGCGTCAGTAGAAAAGTAAACCTCATTATTTAAACATGGCCTTTTTTCTAGTCTTGTCAGTGATCATAGTAATTGGATCATAGTTATTGGAATAAAAAATGTGGATCCGTTTACCAAATATCATGCAATAGCGAATAAAACCTCTTTGTTTTACATTGTTTTGCTTCTGTCAGATTTATGGCTCTTATGTAAGCAATTTCATTTCCTTTTATTTGAGTTGAATAAAACTCTTTGGGCAATGTGAAAGTAATTACATCTTTATAGTTTGCAGCTCTTTTTTTTTTGGTCTTCATTTTCTGCTGATAAGTCTTGTCAGAACGCATGAAAATGTCTTTGCTGTAATTTAGTCAGGATTGCAGAGTTGGAATAAAGCTAAACTTTTATGTACGCAGTTAAAGAGACATTGCCATCCTCCTTTTATCAGTAGGGTGAATCCGACCATTTAGCTTATGCGGCGCCGTCCCACATCATAGCCTGGCAATTAGCCACTGAGGGTCAATCATTGCAAAATTAGTAAGGTCACATGCTACCACATACGTGCTGCACTACAGCAATGGGGCGAGTGCTTCAAAGGAGGTGGCAGAGGAATGTGCAGGACATTCCTGGGGTTGGTGAGCTCTGTAAGCTGGTCCTGAATAGGCAGATTTTCTTTTTTTTTTTTTTTTTTTTAATTTAGAAAAATATAGAAGCCAGTGTATTGGTTTCAGGCACAGGGGGCTAAAGCGGGAGGTGTTCAGGCAGTTCTCGGGAGGCAGCCAACCCAGGGAGGACCTTATCAATGTAAGGATGATGCTCTTTGCTTCAGATGAATTAGCAGCTGACATAGAATGCAGCAAGGCAGCCACAGCGCATAAAGGTGTCACTTTGTAGCTGCCAAAGGTTTGCAAATCTCACATGTATTTCTATTACACAGCTGTTTAGTTTTAGGTCCACTTTAAATAGACCAACACTATAATAATAGGAGTACACCGACTGTATAGTCTTTGCTATTATTTATTTATTTATTTTTTTTCACAATCCTGTAAATAAGCAGTTTTGCCCATACTGATTAGGAACGTATGCAAAAGGCAATTACTTGTCTGTCCTTTAGGTCCGCAGTAATTTTTTACTTTTTAGTCATTCACGCTGTCCTTAAAATAAAAATAGTGTAGTGAGTGAGCAGGTACCTTTTTTTGTTTTGTAGCACAGAACAGAAGCCATGCCAGGGAAGGCTTTGATCTGACGGACATCAGAGATTGTATTTTACACTGTAGGGGTTTTTGTGGTTTGGGATTCCTATGACTCTTCTGCGGTTGGAGGAAAGTTGCCAAGCCCATGACTGGGTGTGGGTATACTAGCCAGTGCCATAAAAAACTGACATTGGGATTATGATTATCATTGATTCATTTTGAAGACGTATATCCCTTAACCCACCCAACTTTCCCTGTCCAATTATCCTCTTCACAAACAACTATGCTATGGCAGCACCACTCCTGCCTGGAGCTGCTATCATTCAAATAGGTAGGACATGGTGGAAGCATGTCAGTCAGGCCAACTATGGGACTACAGACACGCCATGCATTAGCATGGTATCCTAGAGGAGTATCGTGGATTTGTTTCCATTTTAAGTTTGGTCACAAAAAACATGAAGCAAATTAATTGAATATGACCAGTTATTTTTGCATTGTAGTTTTTAAAGAATTTTAATTTGTGTGGCATATAAATGCCATGCCTGTATTTAAGGTTTACATATACATGAAAATAATTTTTTTTATTTAACTTTGCAGGTAGTCCTTCGAGTCCTCTTCCCAGATCGCTACGTCTTGCAGGGATTCTTCAGAGTGACAGAAACCCGTATGCATTTTGTACTTTTTATCTTTTTATGTTTTTGTTTTTTATCTGCCCATGAAATGGCCTTCACTCCTATTTCTTTTTACTTGCAGTTGGAACGGTAAAAGAATTTGTGCAGAGCCATCTAGAAGAGCCTGATATCCCATTTTATCTATGTATGTTAGTCAGTTCTATATATTATCCTCTTTACATATCTAACCTCTTTAATTTTAAAGTATGTAAGAAAGCCTTCGTATTTTCAATGAGTGCTATACCAACCCAGGTTGTGCTTAAGTAAGATTAATTCCTAGCTATACAACCTATAGTTCTTCCCCTGTGAACAGAATTTTGGAAAAGGTCTGGTAAGTAGTCATATTGAGGGTAGAATAGATATTAATTTCTAACATTTGCATTCCTTCAGCATGATGGGCTTCTTTTAAGAGCTCAAACCCTAATGAACCCTCAGCTCTCTTCCTATGAAGCTCTGTAAATGAGGGAAAATCCACCCACCCCCGCCACATTCTGTCACTAAGTGGAAGCAAATTCACTGCCATTTTGGTTCTTGACCAACCAATCTATTTATCAGAAATCCAGAAATATGGTAAACAAGTACAATATTCTGCCTTTCCAATTAATGGAAATGGGGTGAACCACAGGACAGATATGAGCCCCCGATCGAATTTACTTAATAGTTCAGAAGTTCAAACACAAAACACCACTTGTGTACTTTTAATTTTTATTTAACAAGGTTCATTCTGAAACCTAAAACCGACTGTTAAATTAATTCAGTTCCTATCATTTTACTTGACTGGAGATTGAATTGAAAGTGGTAAACCCATGTTTGCTAGGCCAGACGTAATTGTAGATTTTTTTGGCACTATATTGGCATTTGCTCCGGAGGGAACTAAAAGTTTATAGTGAACATGTGCTTAGTCTATGTTCAACCTGCTGCATATTACATCCCTCTGCTCCCCCGCCACTCAGAGAGAAAGAGACTTCCCAGAGCTAGGAATGCATCTCACCACCCCCATGTAACAGCGTGTAGTTCCTGAGCAGACAATCAACAAACACCAACTCTCTAATGTGGAAAAATGAACATAATGATGAGAATGTAAGTGCAGCTAGGAGTGCCTCCATATAGTGAATACGTTTTTGTTTTTTTACCTGCACCGTTTGCTTTAAGGTGGGAAAAATTTGTAGGTGGGTGTTGGCCCCTGTATTGTGACCCAGCTCTTTAGTAACCACCCAAAAACATTCAGGTTACTGAAAAGTGCCGGGCGGTGCGTCCGGCTAAAAGGGGCTGGGTAGAACACTGGACTGGCCAAAGACACCTTTCGCTTCATGGAAGTTTTGAGCAATTGTAGCTAAGATTTCAGACTCAGAAAGGGTTTTATTATATGTAAAAACTCCTAAAATATTATTGTTTTTGAAATTTTAGGTTTTTATTAGGTAATTTATAGTACTCACAATAATATGTTATTATCTATATCTGTTTTTTATTTAGTTATCACCCCACCACGAACAGAGCTGAGGGATGACTCTGAGACTCTCTTCCAGGTAAATAAGGCTTTATTATAAATAATTCTTACCTTTTTTTTACATATATTGCAGTTGAGGTTGGTGAAAAGCTAAGTAATAACTGCATTTGACTTGTTACACAGGGAGTTTTACATGGGTTTTATATGATGATAATAATTTCTGGTAGGATGACATTAGTGAATTGTGTGGTGGGATCCCCTTATAATAGATGGTCCACTTTTAGAGCCCTTCTCCACAAATTATCTAAATGCACCTAAAATAAAGGAAGCATTAAAATCATACTTAATTTACCAGTCTGCAATATCTCTAGCTGTGACGTCCCTGTCCTTCTGGGTAGAATCCTGTGGAATACAGAGCATAGAACATCCAGTGGAAAGCCTTTCAATTGTTAAAATGGCTTGTAAGATTTTTTTCTGCTCTACGTTCCACACAAACCTTTCCAAAAGTAAAATGACCCTATTGTTCTTAGGGCAGAAGAAAGAAGTAAGGTAAGTATTGGTCAGGGTAGTGTAAGCAGACCTTCCATTTTAGTAGCAGGTCCACTTTTAAAGCCTGGTACTTTAAAGTGCTGGTAATCCAGTTTAATTTTAATGATAAGCATGAGGTAATATAAAACCTTCACGGGTAATTGCTAGGAACTTGCAGCCTATTGCTGTAATGTGTATAAAGAAATCCAAAACCCAGACTAGCCTTGGGTAATGGGTCTACATGATATATTACCTGCAAATGATTTCTTCATTGCACATGTTTGCACAGAAAAGTGTGCAAGTATGAATGTACTAGTCACATGAGGGAGGGGGATGCCACCAAGTCTCCCAATTTTCCCTCATTTTAAGGGACTGTCTATTTAATCTCATTTATGAGTAAGACCAGCCAAGAACTTTTTCTTCGGATAGAGTTGGAAAGGGTTGTATGCCGTAGGGTTTTTTTTTACTGTTATCCTGCTATTCTGGGTTCTGGTACAGAGATTTCTCCCCACTACTGGACCTGCTAATATTATTTTACCAGACAGAAAGTGAGGGTGACTTCAACTCCAACTTCAACACGGACAGAAATAAAAATGTTTTTTCTTTGTTACGGTAGGTGAAAGCTAAAAGCCCTGTCAACTTTTTGTTTCTGTCTGTGGCCAGTAGCAGATTTCTTCTCACTTCCTGTCTGGTGAAACTGATGTCAGCAACACAGGAAGTAAAGAGAATTCTCTTTCCCTAATAGCAGTAAAAACCCAACAGGAGTTCTCATTCCCCCTACTCTAAACTAGTTGTTTGGTTTGGAACTTATTCTTTTCTCTTCAAGTTTCTATTTGGTCTGAGTTAAAGACCTTTGTGCAAGGGGCTTTTTAACTGCTATCATACTGGACAAAATTGTTAAATTACAGGAAACCTTTCTTCCATCCTTAATATTAATTATATATTACATATTAACTTGTTATTATGGAAAAAGTAGTGAATTTTGGGGGTATTTCCCAGTTATTTTTTCCACATTATTCTTAATGGACTGTTTAACTCTGGGTGTAGTAGGATGAATGTCTTTTGTCTGCATGCAGTATCCATTTATATTCTAGTTCCCCCAGCCTCTCCACTTTGGTTTGTGTTTCTGGAGTAAGATCTCATACATTGGACTAATGCTCCATAAGGCCTGAATGTATATGGCAGAGCGCATTCGTCCATCCAGGTACAAGTTAGTATATGAAAGAAGCCATATATAATAACATTTTACTGTAAAGTTAAGGATGTATAGCTTGCTAAATACAGTAAACTTGGTACGAGAGAATAAAACCTGACTCTCTCCTCTACAATCTAATATGAATGCTGCAGCCAGACTTCTCCATCCTTCCCACCGCTCATCTCCTGCTGCCTCTCTTTGTAGTTCTCTTCATTGGCTTCCATTTCACCTTAGAATCACATCCAAGCTCCTGTGCTTTGCCTTCAAATTTCTCCACAGTTCTTGTCCTACTTACCTTTCTGGCCTGGCAGAAAAATGCCTCCCAGCTGCTCTCTTCGCTCCTCCAATGACCTACTAATGACTTCCTTACTCATAACCTCGTCACACACACGGCCTAAGACTTTTCTAGAGCTGCCCTGACTCTCTGGAATGGTTTTCCTTGCCTTGCTCCAACTTTCTGCTCATTTAAAAGAGCTCTCAAAACCCATCTTTTCACTTCACCCATCTTTTTCTGGCTCCTAAAACCCTCATTACTTCGCACCATTCCATATCCCCTCTCCTGTTGTGTGTTACTTCCCCCACCTCTTAGATTGTAAGCTCTTCTGGGAAGGGTCCTCTCGTACTCCTGTGTCACTGTCTAGATCTGTCTGTCATTTGCAACCCATATTTAATGTACAGCGCTGCATATTATGTTGGCGCTATTTATAAATCCTGTTTATCAATAATAATAATAATAATATAACAAGTGCTAACAACAAATAGAAGTTTGTTTATGCACACAAAGATTTCAGCATTGAAAATTTGATTTACAAATCCCATTCCTTCGTGAAAGGAAAAAAGTGTTAAATGCAGTCAATGCACAACACAAGGTTGCAAGATATGGTTGGACATATTGGAGGACAGTCGGAACCGGCTATGATATCCCCTGAATAAGGGTGACAAGTGCATGTTCCACTACACTTTGACTTGTCTCATAAGTATGTTTCCTTTGAAGAATTCTGATCATTGCCTTGGCATCCCTTTAGTTCAGGATCCTGGTCTTCCCTGGGTCTTCCAGACACATCCCGCCAGTCATACTGTGCTTTAGTGTGGTTTGTTTTCAGTACGACACAGCTGTGCAGGTCTCCCCCATCCTCCTCTACAGTAGTAACCTGAGCCCCCCAGGTTTGTGTGTTCAGCCTGGACCAGGGTCCTGGGAGGAGAGGGGGTTTTGAGCTTTTGGCAGCTTGTGAAGGGGTCTTTCTTCTCCGTAACGCTCCGGCAGCGGAGCCTCTCCTGCCTCCTACTTTCATCTTGCTGGCAGCTCTGTTATTCTTGGCCGGCTTTCCATAACTGCTGTTCCTAATAGAGGCGCTTCCACTGAACCTTGAACCACTCAATAAAAGTGTCACCGGAGGAGGGAGGTCTTTCCCTGGGGCTCGGAGGGCAATAAGACGCATCCTGTCGTGAGGAAGACTGTGTATATTGGGGGAAGAAGGCACTTAGATCTCCAGGAGAAAGAGCAGACGAGGGGCACTGTCACACACGCATTCAATCCCCTCTGCCTTGGATGTTTGTTTTCATTACTGGAAAAGTTATTGGTCATCTCAGATCTACTATGTCAAACAAAACACACATTTACATTTTCCTCTTCCACTGGATATATTTTTGGCTTGCCCCAGATTTATTCATCAGGAAAAGAAGTTCTATCAGTTATCAGACCTGCTTAACACTTTGAAGGCCTGAATATGTGAAAGGCCCAAATGAAAGTTCAGGTTTAATCAGCTAACTAAAATCCAAGTGCATCAAAACAAAAGGTGTGCAAAGTCCCATAGTTTGTTTCCTAGTAGTAGGAATAGAAAAGCCTGTCATCTACTGGTATGCTACAGGGAGAGACTTGCTAGAAATGGAGTTCTCCATCTAGCAGTGATCCTCCGTATTGGTTGCAATGCTATAGGTCTGACTCAACGGGCACCTCCATAGAGATATCACTGCTTCCACACAGAGCAATTACTTTCTGCTGCATGCTGGCCCAGGCTTTGACGGTTTCACTAGTAAAATAAACTTTTAATATTGCAAGCATTCCCCAAAAACTTAATCCAGCTAGGCTGCAAAGCCTTCCTAACAATTATTTATTGCTGTTTATCAGAAAGCAAAGCTTCTGCACATGGATGGAATGGAAGCAGTTGTCCTTAACTATGGAAACACTTATTACATGCCGAAGCCATAAAATGCTTAGAGTCGCAGCTGGTGAACTAAAGAGCAGTGTACCTGGCAAGGATTGGCTGCTTCTGCCAGAGCCTTTGCAAGTGTTTCGTCCATCTTGCCAAGCCTTTATAGGGCTACGTATACAATTATTCTCGCTCAGGATGAATAGTCATGTGTGTCTCAGGTTAATATTATTATTAATATTATTAAACAGGATTTATATAGCGACAACATATTACGCAGCGCTGTACATTAAACAGGTGAAAATTGGACATGTGCATAGTGGTCCCCCTGATGCCCTTCATTGATCCGATCAATGGAAAATCGTTTGGGAACCACTGCTGTGCAAATCAGTGGAAGAAAAGTACGGTCCACTCTCTCGTCACTGGAAATGATTGTGATGTGTGCATAGCCTAAATCTAACCAAACTTCGATCCGTTTGCTTTTCAACGGACAATATTGAGGTTTATTAGAGGTTTTACTGATCTAGACTACTTTCTGTTTGGATTACAAAGACTATGTTCTGTTCCTGCACATCCTATGACCATTTTACGGTCAGCAGCGTGATCCAGACCTCTGACCAGGGAATTGAATACAATCAGTGTGAAATATCTAGTATCAGATAACCGAGCCTGCTAGCTGTTTGTCTCTTTGAAGTATGGGAATGAGTTATATGATACCATTATGTAAGCTCAGGAGCTAGGAGTCAGGGTGTGAATCCTGAAGCAACTTGAACCTTCACCTGTGTTACACCACAAACACAAAAATTGGGTTTTTACAAATGGTTAGCTATAACAATATAAGTTGGTTACGTATATAATGGTAAGACAGATGTAAACTCATGCCCTAAAATTCTTTAAAATCTTATATAATGCTTTAAATACTTCTAAAGCCCAAATTTTCTTGAAGTATTATTGCAAGTATTTTTTTAATACTATGATATTGACAACTCTAATTAAGGTATTATCTGATAATTCTGCTATGAAGGTCATGCATTTCCTTTATAGGATGACAACAATCCTGTTCTTGTCCTCCTGTGTTGCTTCTGTGTTGTCACCTTGTCACATGGGCTTCATGTTCCCTCAGTGAATATTTGCAATTATCATTGTAGTGAGAGCAAGTAGCTGCAGAAGATTTGTAGCATGGTGAAAACAGTGTTGATTGCCAAAATAAATAGTTAGCTTTCTCTAAACCTATCGTATGATTATTATTATTATTAAAATTAAACAGGATTTATATAGCGCCAACATATTACGCAGCGTTGTACATTAAATAGGGGCTGCAAATGACAGACAGATACAGTGACAGAAATAGGTGAGGACCCTGCCCCGAAGAGCTTACAATCTAAGAGGTGGGGGAAGTATCACACAATATGAGGGGGGATGTGGAATGATAGGAAAAAGTGATGGTTTTATGAGACCAAGAAAATGGGTAGGTGAGTTTAAAAAGATGGGTTTTGAGTACTTTTTTAAATGAACAGGAAGTAGGAGCAAGCCGAATAGGACGTGGAAGACCATTCCAGAGAGTTGGGACAGCTCTAGAAAAGTCTTGGAGCCATGCATGTGACGAGGTTATGAGTGAGGAAGTCATTAGTAGGTCATTGGAGGAGAGAAGAGAGCAGCTGGGGGAGTATTTTTCTATCAGGTCAAAATGGTAAGTGGGGCAAAAACTGGAGGGATTTGACAGCAAAGCACAGGAGCTTGAACTGGATTCTAAGGTAAAGTGGAAGCCAATGAAAAGAACTACAAAGATATGCAGCAGAAGAGGAGCAGTGGGAAGGATGGATGAGTCTGGCTGCAGCATTCATAACAGATTGTAGAAGAGAGAGTCAGGTTAGTGGAATACCAGGGAGGAGGAGGTTACAGTAGTCCAAGCAAGAGATGATAACAGCATGTACAAGGGGTTTGGTGGTCTCTGGGGACAGGTATATCTTGAAGTCATTCAATTTTCATTGTTATATTAAATAATGAACCCTTCCTATATATGGGTATCATTGCTGCATTTCCCCCTCACATTTACTGTTAATTACATTCTTATATTGTTTATATCCTGCAAGCCTGCGGTCGAAAAATATCCTCGTGTTTCCTCTGCTACAGTCTGACAGGAGGCTTTTGTCAGACTCTAATAGCCTTTTTTTTTTTTTTTTTAATAATTAAAATGCTTGGAGCCTTGGCGAGGTCTCCCTCGGATTCTCCCTGTCCGCAGACCCCCATAATTATAGCATTGATCGTTCTGGATGCCTGCGATTCGGTGCTCTGGTTCCCCTCCGCCGTTTCGCTGGTGGTTCCTTCCTGTCTGGAAGCTTTTGATCTGTGCTCTGTGAAGCCATCGCTCAAGCCTTTAACGTCATTTTCAAAGCTGGCTTCCCCTTTCAGATCCTCGGATGTGTCTCTAAATGTTTGCATTTCTGGATACTGCCAGTCTTCCCCACTGGCCCTTTGAAGTGCTCTGCCTCTCATTGATCTTCAAACATCAAAACTAAACAGACCTGTGGCACTTTAATCAGCCCCCACCCTGGGATGGAAAGAATGCTTCACATGCCACCAACTCTTTGCTCCTCACTGACACTTGATTGTATTGTTGTTCTAGTACATCAGAGCTGTTTATGTCTCCAGAAACAAACATATATTTGCTGACAGATCCACAGATTACCACCCTTGTGTCCCTTTAAAGGGAAACTTTTTTTTTTAGTTACACATAGGGATGTGATTAGCCTAATGTAAATGTTACCATTTAAAAAATATGATTTCTATGTATAGTTTTAATATATTTTTAACGTGGCAGCAGCTATTTTTTTGCTCATTACATATACACACTGTGAAGGAGAGGACAGGGATTGTCTCTGCCAGCTCAAGTCTATGGGTCAGGCTATATCTGTATGAAAACAAAAGAATATAAAATGGTTGGTATACACAGGCAGATTTTCTTTTTAAATTAATACCTGATCAGATCTGAAGTTAATTATGAAATAGTCAAATGTACTTTCAACTGGTTTTTCACACCTGGATCTGTTGTAAAGCAATCCGATGTGTTATTATTAATAAACAGGATTTATATAGCGCCAACATAATATGCAGCGCTGTACATGAAATAGGGGTTGCAAATAACAGATATAGACAGTGACACAGGAGGTGGAGAGGACCCTGCCCCAAAGAATGTACAATCTAGGAAGAGAGTACGGTAAGTTGAGTAAGTTCTGTTGGTAAGCCTTAATAGAAATTAATGATTATGTGCTGTTACACTAGCCAATAGGAACATGATACCGGTAGTTGTGCACATGGCATACATTCTATATGTACACTAGTTTCAATTTATGTCCTTATCGGCCATACAGTAAACATTACAGATTCCTTTCACAAGCTTGCATTGTCTCTTTCTGCACTACAAACACAAAGTGACATCAAACAATAACAATACACAATCATTTAAATGCTTGGGCATTGTTTAAAGGGCTTCCAACCAATCAATTACCAATCAGAAAATTGATCAATATGGTCGGCCGATTATAAAACTTGCAGCAGATCTGCTGTTGTGTACAAACGCTAAGGTGCAATAAAGAGCAGCCCTTAAATTGTGTATTTCATATGCGTTTAAAAGCTATCAAGAGACCGTGCCACCACAAACAATTGCTAATAAAGCCATTTCAGAAGGTATTTAATTTACTTTGCTTTGGAAGATGCTTGAGAATGTGAATACTATGAGGGTGTCTTCACACTCTGCTTGCTCTCTGTGTTGAGGAAGCATCTCCTCGCGTTCAAAGATCCATGACGGTGTTTGATTTACTCTTGCTTCCTGCCTTTAGGGAATTCGGTGACCTCTGACCATCTGACCCTCAGCTGCTACCAGATGTCCTTTAGTTTCCTAGGCTTTGCCCTTTACCTTGAGCCTGTATGTTGCCTGTCAAGCAATCACAAAGTGACAATTCTAAGTGTCTCCATTACATTTTCTTTTACCAGCTGAAGGGCTGCTTGCAACATTCTTACTATAGGTGCCAATGTCTGCAGCCTAAAGTCATGTTGCCTTGTGCTCTTAGTTTGTCATATCATCTTTAGCTCCATCGGGTGTGGCTTGGTCTTCTGCCATTTTGGCTGACAACTTTACCACAGTGGTTGTGCTGCTCCCCTGTGTTGTTCTCCACAGATTCTTTATCTGATTTGCCCATGGCCTTGAACCTCTATCGGCCACAGATCACCCCCAAATTGAAGGTGTTTCATGCCTCGGGCACGTTTGATCTCCATTACCTTTAAGGGGTAACATCTCCCAGGACTTTTCTTTTGATAAGCAACTAGAGAACCCATCTTCCCCCCCCCCACATACACACTTTACGGTTTTTATGTTGTGGGAGAGGGAGGCTGTTTTTTTAAATCAATAAATATCTTTATTCTCAGAAGCTTGGGTACAGGAAGTTGTATCCCAGGGCTACAAACCAAAGTGTTGCTCCCTTCCCCTCCTTAGTTTCTCACCTCCTTCTTCCTGTGTCAACATAAAATTTAGCAGAGCCCTCCATTACCTGTGGTAGAATGGATTAAGGGCTTTACTGTAACATGTTCACCATTACTATCTGTCCCGTTTTGGTTCTCAAAACATTAAGGTCCAGAAATTCCATATGGAATTCACCAAATCTGTCATCACCTCCATTTGCCATGAAAGATTGCTTACCTTGTTATCTCCATCTTTGAATCAGAAATTCATACACTTTGCTGTGGGACCCCTGTAGTACCAGTTCATGGTCTTGTCCTTCAGCCTTTTTTCTGCAGTTTGAGTATACACCAAGGTGAAGACTCTAGTATAAGTCATGCAACACTTTTTGTGGCATACTCTTTGTGGGATACTTAGATGACTTCCTGTTGTGGAAACAGCCAGTGTAGCCTTTACCTGTCCATTACAGTGGTCCTGAATCTGTAGAACTTGCTGGTAAAGTCTGGTAACTGTATGGAATATCTAGGTCTATTTGTGGAATTCTCGGGCCAGAGAGTTTTTTCATCCACAAGAGAAAATTTACATTTCTCATCGCAGATTCAGACTTCAGGAGTTAACGGACTCTCTGCTTTGAGTCCTAGGGCAGATGGTAGCTTCTTTTAAAGCAGTTTTATTTCCCCATCTGTACTGCTAAACCCTTCAACATTATGTCCTTGTGGGTCTGGTCTCTGGACAGGCCAATTTGTTTGTCACTGGTGGCCAGGTTTTTCCTGGATTGGTGGCTCAGAATACCTCTGGTGTCGGAAAAATCCTGCCCTGTCATCTTTTGAAAGAACCCCACAACACATGCCAACCCATTGATGACTAGTCTTATGTGCACTGTCAGTACTTGGATGCTGGAAACTGTCTAGTTTCTGTATTTATACCCTGGAAATTTGTCTGTCTCTGCAGAGTTGGACCATCCCTTTGGAGTATTATCCAATCGGGAATAAGTAAAACAATGTCTAAGTTTGTGGCATACATCAATCTAACAGTTGGCAGAGAGATTTCCTCCACTGGCATGTCTGGACCCAGGAAAGTAATCTCTACACCCCAAGGTGATCTTGGTGTCACAGGTGGATGATAATGGATGTGGACCTAATGGCCTCCAGGTTCGATGACAAACATGGCAGATTTGCCCCTTGGTACAGGAAAAAAACTTGTGGGAGCAGTGAATATTGTGGTGACACTGTAGGTTCAGTACACCTTGATCTAGGTCTTTCCTTTCAATTAAAGTTCTTTCTTGTCTGCTTTTTTATAAAGTAGAGTCTAGACCATCATTTGGATCCCAACATTAGCAGGAGTGAGGCATCAACCCTTTCTGTTCTGTGCAAACATTCTCAATGTTCTACCAGGTGGATGTTTTGGCCTCATCCGGTGCCACCTTTACTGTATCCTAAACTGGTTTACATTTTATTGGCCTGTCATTATCCAATTCTCATGTAACTGACATTATAACCCAAATGTATAATATTTTCTATGTCTCTCAGTTTTGGATTTTGCTGCAAGATTTTACAAAAATCCAATTTTTTCCGGGTATTTCTCAAGTGGATCAATTGCCCTTAGTCCTATTATCCAGTAAACTGCTAATCTAGGAACGCCTTTTATTGAACTTTTTGTAGTGCACCACAAGCATTCCTGAACACACCTACTGTCAGCTTACAAAAACAGCATGTGTGGGCCTCCACATTTATTATCTATTACTCGTCTATCTATACTACTTATCTTTATCCATACATTTTATACCAATTTGTGTATTGACAACCAGTCCTACTAAGCCATGTTTCCTTTTTTTAAGTTTTAGATAGAATCCTGCTGATACTTTTTATCACTTGTGACCCTTTTTATCACTTCTGGTGTCTACTGGTGCTACTTTCACTAGGACAGAAAGTGATGGGAAATCACTTCCTGGAACAAGAGATGAAGGTAGATTTTTTAATAGGGACACCTTGTAACAGGTGTCCCCTTAATAGTAATAACATACAACTTTGTACATTAAATAGGGGTTGCAAATGATAAATACAGATAGTGACACAGGAGGAGGAGAGGACCCTGTCTGGAAGAGCTTACAATCTAGGAGGTGGGGGAAGTATCACACAAAAGGAGGGTACATGACAACTTTCCTAAATAGGGTTTTTTCCTTGCTCTTCACTCATTTTTCTTGTTGGATGTTTGGTATGTGAAAAGGTAAACTTCTCCAGTGGAACAGATATGTCACAGGTTTTATCGTTTCTACATACAAAAGGATATAAAAAATATGATACAAAGAAAATACAAAAGGTTTAAACTCAACAAGAGTTTTACTCAACAAGGGAGACCTTTAAATATACTTCTATCCAGAAACCACTGGAACTGTGATAAGTTCAACAAGGCTACTTTCTACCTTTGTCTAAAGTATATTCAGTAAAGCTACGTACACACTTCCAATTATTATCGTTGGAAAAAGAACGACGAACGTTCATGCACGATATATACGAACGATCGTATAGCACCGATCCTGCACATAGAGTTAAGGACACGATCGTTCGTAGATATTGTACACACAATAGATATGATCGTTTGAGCGATAGAGGAACTATGTGCACGACAGGAAAGTGAACGGACGTTCGTTTATCACGCATGCTCTGAACATGGACGATCAACGAACGACCGTACACACGAACGATGTTCAACGATCGTCGTCCAATCCGATCCGTCGGTCCGGTCGTTCGTTTCCAGCGACTTTCCTCGTTCGTCGGCGTCGTTGGTTACTTTTTTACGAACGATTTTTTGCCCAATCGATCGTTCGTCGTTCGATTGGAACGATAAAAATTGGAAGTGTGTACGCACCTTAAGATTCCGGAAAGCTGTTTGTACGTGTGTGGTGCGGGGCTGCTTCCCTAAGCCCACACTATACATTACAAAGAGATAAGCCAGATGGATTCCCAGTGTGGATTGGTGAACTATGGCAGTAAAATGCAGCATTACCCTTTGATTTCTAAGGGCTCACTTTTTACCTTGGACTAGAGTATACATTCTATTTCATCCTCTTTTCTGTATTACTTTCTGTTGTTTTACTTTTTTATCTTTCTGCTCCTTTTTCCCCCCCATTTTTGACTTTATCCTTTGTGACTCTGGCTCATTGTCGCCGTATTCCGTCGCTTTTGTATTCCACTAGCTGGTTGTATGTTCGGCAGGCTGTTCCTCCCTGTGTTGAATTCTCCCTGACCCTCGGGCCTTTTCGCTCATGAAGCTTTGAAGTGTTTGCCCAGAGATTGACTGACAAGGAAGTTTTTAGTGGCGGCACCAGGGGGAACGGACAAGAAGAAGGAAAGAAAAAAAAGGGACATGCTTTGAACTAAAGATCTTTCAGTTTGGGAGATGCTGGATTTAGTTATCTCCTTCACTATGTTAATTATTCACCATGATAATTGGGGGGGAAGAGTAAAGAGGAGAGAGGAGGTTATTAAAAAATTCCAGTACTAACACGCTACACAAACCTCATTTTTCCAGCCTCTAGAGCGCATAAAAGAAAGGCTGTTTAAAAGGGGGCTAGTGTGTTTCCAGGGGAAGCGAGGGGGCCCTGTCTAAGCTGTCCCTTTTTTTTTTTTTCTCTAAATAGTGAAATCCCTACAGCTGAAACATCAAAGCGCTGGCGAGTGTTCCCTCTCTGAGTTTTGACCATGTCTGGTACGCTGTAATTAAAGTTTACGGAAAGCTGTCTTTTGTTTTCTCGATGGCATGCAACCTTACACAATACGGACTGAGAGAAAAAAAAAAGGAAGGGAAATGTTAAAAGCCCCCATTACAGGGGGGCTGACGCTGTCCCTTTTTCATGTGCTGCTCTCATCTGACCTATTAGCGCAGTTTGCCATCCTGAGATGGGGTGTTCTGCACCACATATGTAATTAGTGCATGGTTTGTGTTACAGGCCAGGTAGACCCTATTGCTACTACCAAAGGTAAAGCTTGTGGGGCATTGGAAAAAAAATGGACGCTTGACTTACTAGCTATAGTAAGCTTTAGTCTTGTCCTTGTCTCCATCACAGCAGATTGAAGGACTGTGGAAATTGTTTTAAAAGGAATCTGTCACCTTTGCCCATTGAAAGGAACGCATCGGATGCCCTTGATATAGTAGTACAACACCTACTGATGTTTACCTGCTGCTTTGTCCATCTGCAGGAGTGCTGCAAATTCCCTGCTATTTACAGGTATGGGAAAACATTCTTTCCACCCATGATACAGTGCTTGGGCCTGAGCAATTGGTCTCCAGGCCAGGGCACTGGCATCTGCAGGAAAGAAAAAGTTTGTGTTACAAAATTACATCTTACACAGGATTTAGACAGAATATGGAGGACAGTAATGCCCTATCAACCCCAGAAAACTTTAGCTAAAATGCTTTATAATAGTTTGGTGCTTTTTTGGTAAAACAGTCCTGCCACAGTAAAGGACACATGCTTGCTGTGTGAAAGCAGTGACCTCTCCGCAGCTGTCAAGCATCCCCACACTAAATCACAGTTAAAACTTTGCAATCATTAGGCAGTATGAGTGATTGATTGCCATTACTGAACAAGGAACTTATGGACCTGTGCCGAGGTAGATTTGTTGGTTGGAATATTAAATTTACTAGGGCTAAAGTCGTGGGCATCCTGTATATTCTCAGACAACTTCAGATGGGGGCACCATGGTGGCTCAGAAGATAGCACTGGCCTTTGCAGCTCATGTCCCTTATGTCTGGCCTTTGCAGCTTATGTCCCAGGTTTAAATCTCAGCCAGGAGTATGTGGAGTTTGCAGGTTCTCCCTGTGTTTGCATGGATTTCTTCTGGGTACTCCGGTTTCCTCCCACATTCCAAAAACATGCAGATTGGTTAATTGGCTTTCCTCCAATTTGACCTATGATTTGTATTAATGACATATGAATATGGTAGGGACATTAGATTGTGAGCCCCTTTGAGGGACAGCTAGTGACATGGACTTGGACTTTGTACAGCGCTGTGTAATATGTTTGTGCTATATAAATAATATGTAATAATAATGACACTATTGCTCATCAGCAATGGAGTTTATATCTATTAAAACTTACGTTTTGTGCATTGTATCTCCCTTACATTACATAATGAATAGATAAAAAAGTAACACATGAAGTTGTATGTTTAAAAAAATGAAACAAAAAATGAAAATAATTTCTACAAACTAAACAAATTCACAATTCCGTGCAAGATTTTTGCATTTAGATGGCCGGTCTGCCTTTAATGAGCAGTAGATATCATAAAAGTATCAAAGCTCTTAAGTAGATTTATAGAGCTTGACAGTCTGATCCTCACTTGAAAAGGAGGAGAGAAGAAAGGAATGGTGCAATTTGAAGAGTAGGAATTATATGGCTTTGTAATGATATGTGTAACAGTGATGAGAAAATAACAGGTGTCCCCTTCTTATTACATTGTCCCTCCCTTTCACTATTTGCCTGGATTAACCTCAGCCGGGCCGCTGAGAATAACGGTCCCTGTTCCATCACATTACATCTTTAGAAGGCAATGAGAAGAATTTAGAATAGAGTAGACAAGAATTATTTCTGAGTCTTCTGAATTGCTGAATGGCTTCTCCGATCACCTGCACATTAAAAGGCCCCACATTTACAGCCAGCACACCCACTTGAACCCTCTTGATTTATCAGTATAATGCAGTCAGGCTGCAGATCCAGTATTATATATGTATTCGGGTATTTTTATTCTGAAAAGAAAAACAACACCCTGCTTCAGTCATTAGCTTTTGTTGCACCCCTTAAATTTTTAAGTGGCACATTAGAGTGCTGGAGAGCTAGGCTGCTGCAATGTGTGTGAACGAAGTGGTCCAGCTGTTGTAGGTGTTACCAGCACAGGGTAAATGAACCCATCTTGCAACACTTAGCACCAAAAAAATGAAAAGCACGTCATAGTTGTTATTGTAGATGCAGCCTGATTGCATTTCCATTCATTTGGCTTGACGGTAAAATGCTGCATAATATGTTGGTGTTAATAATAATATTATTATTAATAATAATAAACAGTATTTATATAGAGCCAACATATTACGCAGCCTTGTACATTAAATGGGTATTGCAAATGGCAGAAAGATACAAACAAACTGGAGAAGAGGACACTGCTTAGAAGAGCTTACAATTTTAAGCCGCATACACACGTGCAATTATAGTCATTGGAAAGGATCTTTCACAATCCTTTCCAATGACTAAAGCACTGCACGATGCATGAACGACTGCTGTACATACAGCACCATTCAGCTCTATGGAGAGGGAGAACGATGGAGCAGTACCTTGCTGTGCGCTCTCCCCCTTCTCTTACGTTAGGACTGTTCGTCGTCCATCGTCCGTGGATCCGCCAGGATGGTCATTCAGACGATGGGTGCTGTACACATGCCAGATTCTCGTCCGATATCGTCCTGAGATGATTATCGGGCGAGAACCATCGGACATCTGAACGTAGCCTAAGAGGAGGGGGGATTAGCACACAATGGGAGGGAGGATATTTGAATATATACAAAAAGATATAACTGGGGGTAATGGCTTGGAGGTGGCACCAGGGTTGAGTCTTCTCACCACTCCCATGGTATAGAGTTGGCTGCATTAAGGACCAATGATCCAGCTTTGTCCTATAGAAATTGGAGAACTGGGTAACATTTTCCTGCAGTATAAAGTGTTTATTACCAAGCAGACAAAATGCATAGACGAGAATTGGCCTTAAAATATGGTTAAAAAAAACAAAGCTACATTATAGGTTAGAGGGCAATTTTAAATTACACACCCCAAAATAATAAAAAAAAAATGCATTCTTGCAATTCCTAATTCTGCATTGTTTATTCTTATGCAGCATAAGCACTCTGAATATTATTTTATTGCCCTGTGTTCTTTGACTGTGGCAGCTGCCATGTGCCTTGTGTTTGACTGGCACCTACAGTCAGGTCAGGGAGATTGCAGCAGCCATTTTGGTTCAGTATTGCAGCTCATACAGGTACAGGGACAGGGAAAGAGGATTGGAGGTAAATCTACATGACTTATGAATACCAATTTCACATAAATGTCACTGGTGGAAAAATGAGCTTTGTTTGAAGTACAATGTGTGGGATATATGATACTTATACGTATGTCATCTCACCCTCAGGCTCGTCTTTTTCCAGCTGCTGTTGTGCATTTTGGGTCGCTGGAGCATAGGGGTAAGTAGACAAGTTTCATATTTTATCAAAACATTGAAGGTTTTTGTAAAAAAAAAAAAAAAGGTAATATTTTGTCTCTTTTTGTGCAGCTTTTCGATAAAAATCTATATTTTGAAGCCAGGTGCATCAAAACCAATAATGTGCAATCTTTTATAAATCATTTACAGAGTAGGAAAACCTGTTTCCTCCCAGCAGCTGCAGATTTGTATCCTTGCTCTCAATGCAGTGGTCCCATTGCAGAGGTCTAAGGCGTCTTTTCTTGAGTTAAAATCTTTAGCTGTGCGATCAGCTGAGCTTATGCTTCCTGCCAGTTGATCAGCTCCGAGTCAGTAAGGAGTGTGTTGGACCTGTGCACATTACTGCATCTCCAGAGAGAATAAGGGCACCACTGGTCGCATGCTAGTAAAGGACAGGCATTTCTAATTAGGCTGTAGCTGAATTTTACGATATAAGATGTACATTTTTTTTTTGATTCACATGCAGTATTTTCCCCAGAATTATTTTCAAGCTGGCTGGGAAGAAGCTGTAGGCGGGTGGCGGCCCCTAAATTGTGACCTATTGGTAACCAACCAAAAAGCTAAAAGAGGCTGGGGGCAAAACTGACACGGAATGGATTTAGCTAATTTAAACTAAAAGTCAGTAAAGGATGCACACCTGCTGTGTGGATGCCATGGCATTTTTGTCTCTCCATTTCAGAGATTTATACAAGTCTGCCTACAGCACAGTCTTCAAAAGAAGGGGACCTGCTTTTTCTGTACTGGATTTTTACTTTCAGGTCTTGACCCATTGAATACAGCCTGTGGTTAATGTATATTTTTCCTGACAGGTGATATTTGAAAAGTGACTTTGCCCTTTTTAGTGACTTGATAGTCTCTTCTTCCCTTCTAAAGTATACTTACTGATCTACATTCCTTTTCCATATTCACACTGCAGGAGTCCATTATTAGTAAAGTGTTGGAAAGATCATGAGCCAGTCATAGTTGCAGGCATTGTGGAGAAAATAAATCCCAAAGTTTACAGCAAAAGCACTAAAGTTTACTTAACAGCTCAGATCGCACAATTCCCATACCCAGCAGCTCAGCTTCCTTTTTTCTAACTTTCAGCAGTAACTGTGCATGTCATCTCCTCCTCCTTTTAGCTCAGAGTCCCTTCCCTCTCTCACAGCAGTGATTCAGTAGTATAGCTCCCCCTGCTTCCACGTCTCAGCAGGCTTGCAACCTTCTAATCTCTAATGCAAACACCACAATACTTGCAGCTACTGAGGTTAGTGACTCTTTTAACGCTAGAGTACTATTTTCTAGGCACAGGGAAACACTCTGATAAATGTCCGTAGCTTGACCACATATTCCGTTGAAACCATTGGGTTTCTCATTATTTTGTATGTGGACCCAAGAGGTAATGGCTGCAAGAGAGCTCTGTAACTACTCTAAATAGTTTCCCACACACTTTCTCTCTAACTCTGATTTCAGACACTGCTACAGCGAGTGTTTTTTCTCAGCAGCCTTCGGTTCTATTTCTGCATATCCACCTAACCAGAGACAAAAGTTCAACTCCACAATGCACGCCAAAAGTTCAACTCCACAGGCACAAACCTCTACTGGCTTGATGCAAATTCAGCTATGTGTCCCCAAAAAGCCAAATTTCCCCTTTAATGCAGAGAGCACCCTTAGTTAAGACACCAAGGTGTCTCGGAGCTCGTTCACAAAGACAATTCAAAGTGTGTTTGTCATGTGTTCTCCGCTACATGTGTTTGCCATGTGCTTGGGGACCACACTGGGGTTCTGTACCAGCAGTTTAAACTTCTTCTGTGAGACACGCCAACAAGTTAATTACTGTCTAGAATTGTTTATGTAAAATCACTTGTGACCGACTACAAAAACTCCACTGCGACAGCGAGCAGACAGACTCGAGCTCTTATTTATTAAGACAGCGGTCCCGAACACACACAGATCCGTTGAAGGATCAACCACAAGTCTGAGCTTTGAACGTCTTCGCTAGTATTTTGAGAACCACAAGGACTGAAAAACACGATTTTTTTTTCTTTTTGCATAAAAAGAAAATTGGATTTATTAAGACATGTTCCCACCAACTAGCTAAACATGTTTGAAACAAACAAGAAATGTTTTTCTTGTCAATGATTTTGTAGCATTTATAGGTTGCCCATGAACAGGCCACTGTCACCTGTTAGGCAGGTGTGACACATGTCGTTTAAAGCATATATGCTGGAAATTGGAGAAAAAAAAAAGGTATTTTTTGCAATAAACATTTCCCTATGCTTTCTAAAAATCCTGCAAGTGCAGAAAAATACTCTGCAAGAACTTCAGTAAGATTCTAACTTCCTGTAGGGAGCTGAAGACTGCTGCACCGAATTTCTAAGCTGTGTTGTCAGCCCTGCCTGGGTTCTTTTCTCCTCTGTTGGATTACAGCACTCTCTCTACCTTCATCTTTTTAACTTCTCAGCCCTCCTTCCATTCCAAAATAGGTTGTTTGTTTTTTCTGCTAAATGGTAACTGCTTATATATCAGTTGATCCAGTCCAAGCTTTACACTGCATACACTGATTATATTCCATCAAAGCAGTGCTGCTACCTTGACTTCCAAATACTTGGCCACACACTGTGTATAGTTTAGGGCTCCAGGGAAATGTAGTTCTTGTTACAGGCCTTCATTAGTAGAAACTAATCTCCCAGCAGCTTCCTCTGAACTCATTTTAAAAGCCTGGTGACAGTGTGAATGGGAGAGAAAAAATAAGACCGATAAAAGCAAACCTGAATAATGGGAAATATATTACCAAGGTTAGCCTGTTTGTATCCCTGTGCAATAATAATGAGCAGTCCCAATCTGGAAATCTCTCATATTACAGGATATACAACCAGCAGGGGGAAACAATGACACAGGTCATCAAAAAATTAGTTTTGATAATCATCAGAAACCACAGCAAACATTTCAGTTTTTCGAGCAGATTTCAGATCTGTTTTCAGTTTTCCCCTAACACGTAAAGTTCCTGACTTATGCGTACTATTATAGTTAACATTGTATGTGCGTGTATTTTGTACCAAAACGTAAGCACTATTGAAGTGTGAAGTAAAATAAGGCACACTGTGGTATAGATCTACTGAACAGTGTCAGTCAGGTGCCATTGTTTCTTCGGAAATGCTTAGAGTATGATTTTCTTGTATACTCTTTGTCTGGATTGTCGCGGCACAGCGTCCAGCAATAGTCAGCCATCATACTTTCATTCCACAAACCTTGGTAGCAGTGCTCCATTAACTGAATGTCCTGTTGAAAACGTTCTCCTTGTTTGTCGCTCACCATACCAAGATTTTCCGGGAAGAATTCTAGATGTGAGTGCAAGAAATGTATTTTGACATGTGACAACCCAGTTTCTGGTATGAATTAGGCAGATTCTGAACTTCTTCCTTGTATGCAGGAGACTTATGGTTGCCCAGGAAATTTTCACACAGTCACATGAATGCATCCCAAGCTTCTAGCTCAGCTGCTGAGAGAAATTGTTTGAAAACATCAACCTGCAAAACAGACTTGATCTGTGGCCCTATAAATATCCCTCAATTCATTTTGGCTGTGCTTATGTTTGGAAACTTCTCAACAAGGTACTGAAACCCATGGCGTTTGGTTTACCTATGGCCTTTACAAGGTTCTTCATCTAGCCTAACTTGATATGGAGTGATGGCAGAAATATTTTATGCGGATCAACCAGAGGCAGAAACTTGACACTGCTTGCTCCGGGCTTATAGGTATCTCTTGGTAGCCAATTACGCTTGACATAATGGTCTCCCGTAGATTGGCTGCCCCACAGACATAGGAAACCGCAATAATTTGTGAATCCTCCTTGCATTCCCATCAGCAAGCCAATGAATTTTTGATCCCCACAGATGTTCCACTGGTGTGTTTTATACTGGCTTGCTTCAAGTAGTAACTTCATGTTGTCATAGGACTCCTTTAGGTTGACGGAATGGGCAATCGGTAAACTTGGTTTGGAATTACCATTATGCAGTAAGACTGCTTTCAAGCTTCTTTTAGGGGAATCAATGAAGACACGCCTTTCAGATGGAACATGCTCTTGTGACAAACTGTTAAAGAGTCCATTTATATCATGACAGTAGCACAGTGAGCCATCACTAGAGAAGAACGTTGTCAAGTTATGATTTTGTTTTCTGTAGTGAGTTACAGTTACACCCTTTGCAAGCAGGAGCTTCTGTTTAAGCTTTAAAGCAGGACGTTCTGCTTTGTCTTTGGAGAGATTTAGTTTACAAACGAGATCATTCAGCTCTGCTTGTGTAAAGGTCTCTGGCTCTGAATCTTCATCGGCCAAGTAGTCAGGATCAGATGATTCGGGGTTGTAACTGGCTGCAACTCCAGCGCATTCCTCATCACCTTCTACAGAAGCAAGTCCATAATGTAGCGGTACCGGAACTGGCAATGAATCATCATGGGGAACAGGCCTAATTGCAGAATTGAGGCGGGGATATACAATTTTGTGCTTAGTTTTACCTGAGAATCCACTTTTGTTGACGTGGCAAAAATATCGGTCGATTAGATGGTCTCACGGTTCTCTCCACATCATCTGGATTGCAAATGGCATCGCTGCTTTACGCTGATTTAGCCAGTCACGCAGTCTATTGGAACAACTGGTACAGATGACACGTGGAGCCCAAGATTTATCCTGGTCACCAAGTGGACAGCCGAGATATAATTTGTATATCTTTTTAAGTTCTGTGGTAATTTGGCGATGTTGTGCTTTCGTCATGAATGAATGCAGCTTTTGGGACACCCTGTATTTTATCCATTTTAGTTTCAACAATTGCTGTAATGTGACATTGTTTTCAGTCAGAACACTTAGAATAAAATATATCTAAATAAACATTTAAAGTACTATACATTCTATATAAGACACAGTTTACTGAATTGAAGATTTATTTCTACTTTACAGATCAATACCTCCGGCATCATCTACTGACAGAACCAATGTCTCCTTCTCAAGCAGATATGGTAGTGACCAGGTACCGTGGCTTATAACAATTATTTTACACCATTTAGCAGGATGAGTGGGCCAGCTCTTATGTATTTTAATATGCCAATACTCTAGAAACATTTATGGCAGTTTGGTGGCTTTTAGTTTTCTTTAACTGGAATAAATTCCATTTAATACCCAAATTATCAAAAATTGGGTTAATGTTTATCAGAATCACCAACAAAGATCTATTTCGATACTAAATTGTATTTTAATTAAAGCCACTCTGTGAAGGTAAAAGGAAAGATAACAAAAATTAAGTCTCTGTCTCATATCTTCTCTTTGCTCCAGTGCTACATCCTCTGTAAGGCCAATTCTATTATGTGAATCTGAAAAAAATGCAACACATTTTTGGGTTTCTTATGACAGGCAGACAAAAAGTACACAAGTCATGCTGTGTAACGATTGATCATTTCTGATAAAAATTCTGAAAACTGATTGGAAGGGCAGATTATCACAAGTGTTTTGGGACTTCCTACCGATCAGAAAATATATTGCATGGGTCAGTCAAAAGCAAAATTGATAGCAGATGTGTAATAGACTTATAATTCTCCAGCATTCAACACTGTCAGGAGTGCCTAACACTCATGTCCAATGCTATAAGTCCAATATCTGACCCCTTACATCACTTTTGATTGCTTACGTGATGTCTGGGAGTCCTGCAGAAAAGAACAGAGTGAGTTGACAACTGCTGAGAGGAGTATAAGTGCTTTTATATTTAAGGGGCCATCATTTTTTTAAATAAACTTGACAGGGTAACATAACTTTTGTTACATTTAAAAATTGGGAGTTTTGGAGGCCAAAAACACTTTTATCTCAAATATTTCAACAATTATCACCATAACAATTTATTATGCTCAAATATACATACGATAAAAACAATTTAAAAACAGCAAATTACATAAATCTCTCTATATTGTCAGATTTGTCTTTAGTTTTTCCTCAACCCGTTTCGTGAAACCGGTCTACTTCCTCGGGAGCAGACTTAAGAGCTGCAGATAGTATATTATTATTATTATTATTATTATTATTATTATTAATAATAATAATAAACAATATTTAAAAAGCACCAACATAATATGCAGCGCTGTACATTAAATAGGGGTTGCAAATGACAGACAGTCTGTAATGTGTGATACAGTGTCATACATGTGTAATACAGTGACACAGGAGGAGAGGACCCTGCCCCGAAGAGCTTACAATCTAGGAGGTGGGGGAAGTATCACACAATAGGTGGGGGAGTAGTGAGGGTTTTAAGAGACAGAAGAAGACGGGTAGGAAAGCCGAATAGGACGACGAAGACCATTACAGAGAGTCCGGGCAGTTCTAGAAAAGTCATACGTATATATAACCAATGAGCAAAGAACAATATTACCAATAGAGCACAAACATGTAAAAATAATAAGAAAAAAACATACATTTTAAAACGTGATAATCAAACCAATAGATGTATAGTCTCCTCAGGAACTTGGCAACAGGGTTCAAAAAGACCGTGTTGGCTGAGCAAGGTCCTTAGTACAATCAGAAGACAAATAGATAAAAATAACTATCCTGGTATTACAACAGTAGAAGAAATATATATATTTTTTTCGTCCCGACTTTAGTATTAAAATAGGCATTCATGCTTTTTTTTTTATAGGATGGGGCAAATTGCTTTGAGCAATTCGCTGGAGGGTATCCTTTTGTTTTCTATATTGACAGGGTAATGTAACTGTACATCCACTGTAATGCTACCCATGCAGATAGAAATATATTGGCAGTTTTAGCTAGTTTTAGGTACTCTAATGACCAAACAGATAGGCACATATTTGGGTGGAACTGACTGGCACACATCGATTCCACCCATTAGGTTAGATACTCCGTTTATCTGCCTGGTGACACAAGACCAGGCGTTAGGTTTCACATATACTAACTGATACTTTTTCACATTGACAGAGCAATACCACGCGCTCCGGCATCCCGTACTGCTCCCATCCTGGAGGACCTCCCAGGACCCAGCTCAGAAGTGTCTCAGCGAGCACCAGAAAACTACGAAGAGGAGTTAGGGATTTCAGATTCCCACCAACAAGTTCAAAGGGATGCTAGCAAAGTCCCCAAATGGCTCAAACTTCCCGGTAATAAAAGGAAAAGAGAATCTTAGCAACCATCTGAGCTGCAGATGTTTTACATGATGGGCATGGGTTGACCACACTGCTTACCATGAGCACAGGTGTGTGTTAATATCTTTTTTTCTTTTCTTTGTGTTCTCCTTTAGGAAAGAAATAAATGAAGTTGCTCCGGTCTTTCAATTAATTCTTTTCAACACTAAGCATCAAAGACATCTGGAAAGCAGTCATTGGAGGGTGTTGATTATTAATTGATTGATTAAAAGAGAGGCCATGCCAGTCTTATACAGATGAGTAAATACAAATGTGATTGACATGCCGTACATGTTTACTGCTTCAGCTGTGCTGAAGGTGATAGGCGTACAGAAGAGTGTTTGTGCATAATTGCGGAGGGGGTGTTTGTGCATTATTAAACTATTTAATGATTTTCTTGTCTCTTGTTTTTTAACAAATGTGTTTGCAGTCATCTGATGTTTGTTTTTACTAAGCATGTATTTGTGTAGTGCAGATATATTATGCAGAACTTTATAGAAGGCACACAGCCAGTTACATCAGTCCTCTGCTCAAAACAGGGACAAAATTTTGCAAAACAGGAAGCTCCGGAAAAAGGACCATAGTATTACCATCAGGTGTTAATATAATGCAAACAATACATTCTGAAGCTGAATCTTTCTTCTCTGGTTCCTCTTTTACGTCCCCAACAAAATGCTATTTATATATTTTTTTGAAATCTTTTCATCTTCATTACATTATTATTATTATTACACATATTATGCAGCACAGTACATAGTCATGTCACTAGCTGTCCCTCAAAGGAGCTCACGATCTAACGTCTTTACCATCGTCACATGTCTTTACCACAGTGTAAGGTCAATTTGGAGCCAATTGGAGCCAATTTACCTAATGGCATGTTTTTAGAATGAGGGAGCAAACCGGAATTCCCATGCAAACTCCAAGTGTCCTGGCTGAGTTTCGAACCTGGGACTTGCACTGCAAAGGCCGATAATTACCTTATTTTATGCTCAGATGGGAGAGGGTAGTAGCAGGGTGCTAAGCTTTCTGAAATCAGCACGCTGCCTTGTGCAGACTGTCTACCAACTGTCACAACTGATCCTCCAATACTGAAAGAACTAAAAATTGGGTGAAAGGGACACGGCCAGGCTGGGGAGGAAAGAGCTAGATGATGCTGAATGACCTCCAGCCAGGTAATAAGACGACTTTCATCTGACTCCCTGCATCTTCTAATGCACACAAGTAATTTCAGTACAGCAGTGGTCAAGATTTGATGATCAAGAAACATGTTTCCTTCTCCAACACTTAGCTAATCCCCTAAAACTAACCATTAATAATAAACAACCTCTTCTGCATACTTACCTTTTCCTTTGCTTCACGCTTATAGCGACGATCCTTTCTGCTTCGTACAGCAATCTTTTAGTATAATTATTTATGGGAACTGAAAGATGCAAGAGATGTTCCTTAGCGGAAGACAGCAGGCAATTAGGAGTGTGAATTTGTGGAAGAGCTTTAATGCTGCAATTGGGATCTTCGTTTGCTAGTAACCCACGAGCCCTCAGCGTAGTCAAAGCACGAGTTTGACATTAAAGCTCGGTGTGGAGACTCTTGTCTACAACAGCGGTAACCTTTTCTAAGTGGAAAAAATAACTTTTTAACGACCAAGCATGTGCTTTCGCAAGTTGTTTTCTAACTGCTTTGGATAATGATCCAAAACGATGCCTCCGTCGGCACAACACAGCCCTGTGCTAACGACGCAGGAGACTACTTAAAATGTCCAGAACGCCTTTGAAGTCAGCCACTTGGCTCTCATCTTTTTCCACTTCACCATATTGACTTTGCTAATTACTCATCCTCCGACAACAAGGAACCCAAGCTGAAAAGGTCCCTTTTTACCTTGAGTTTGTCTGCACTCCCCATTTCCTCCACCCCTTGCTTTCCTTGGCCCGGGCTTTTCCTGGGTTGAAATTGTCCTTTGTTGGCACGGCTCCCTTGGTGAGGTTTCGTCTGAGCCACACATGAGATGCTGGACCTGATAAAAGGGACAATCCTTGGCTTTTATAAGCGGCGGGGGAAGTAAAATGCCCTCAGTGTGTGTCGCGCTCCTTTGCGTCACTTCTTTCTGTAACGGCACAATTTGACTTCCACTTAAGGGATGCTTTAAAGAGAAACTGTCGTAATAAAAGAAAAAAAAATACAGTGTTTTATTGAAATACAGTAATGGCTTCACAATATAATCCCCTCCTATTGTATGCTGCTTCCCCACATATTGCAAGCTCTTGTGGGCAATGTCCTCTCCTCCTGTGTCACCATCTGTGTTTGTCTGTCATTTTGCAACCCCTATTTAATGTACAACGCTGCGTAATATGTTGGTGCTATATAAATACTGTTTAATAATAACTGTACTGCACCAAGGTGATTTTTTGCTTGCAAATGCCTTAAAACACTACACAGACTTTGTGTACCCAGTGTGTAAAATTTTTTTAGAGTATTTGCAAGTCCTCATTTCGCTTTGCTAAAGCCCTTTGAAAAGTGTGGTTAGCACAGAGCAGATTCTCAGTGGGCCTACAATAGTTATTATTATTAATAAACAGTATTTATATAGCGTCAACATATTACGCAGTACTCCACATTAAATAGGGGTTGCAAATGACAGACAGTGACACAGGAGGAGGAGAGGACCCTGCACCAAAGAGCTTACAATCTAGGAGGTGGGGGAAGCATCACACATTAGGAAGGGGGTATTGAATGGTGAGGGTTTGAAGTTCCAAAAGAAGACGGGTAGGTGAGGTTGAAAAGATGGGTTTTAGAGGGTCATTTAAATGAGCAGAAAGTAGGAGCAAGCTGAATAGGACGAGGAGACTATTCCAGAGAGTCGGGGCAGTCCTAGAAATGTCTTGGAGCCATGTGTGTGATGAGGTTATGAGTGAGGAAGTCAATATTAGTATTATTTCAACAGCAATCTAGGTAAAGTAGCCTTTTACATGGGGGAACCCTAGAAAATAACCCTGAAATAACTTTCAGGTCTTAGGGAAAATTTAAGAATAATACCAATATCCAAAACATAGCAGTGGGAAGAATGCCAGATAGTCAAAAAGATCATTGGTGTCTATTATAACTGACCTGAGAGGCACAAATTGCTTAAGGATCCCCCTAGCAATCTCCAGAAGAACCTTACATTTCCACGGGACCCTGGATGAGAAACACTGGGGTAAAAGGTCGATATTGGGGAAATCTGTTTACCCAATCAGGCAGCATAGTGCTTTGCTGGGAACTCTGGCATTCTATTCCCAGGTTCATATCTTAGCAGGGACAGTATCTGCGTAGAGTTTTATATGTGTATGCTTGGGTTTCCTTCCCAAAACAGACTGGTAGGGTCATTTCCCCACATTTGGCCTGAGACATGACTATGGATTCTGTACAGCTCTGCTTAAGTTGTCAGCGCTATGTAAATACAAAATAAAAATATTTTTAGAAGATAGACAAAGGTAAAGGGACTTTCACGGCAGTATATATATATAATCTCACAATGCCTAAAAAACTGAAAACTTTTTTAATATAAACAAAATAAATACAAAAAAATACTAAAAATCCACCTATCAACTAGTATCGGATAGGATAAAGTCGGCATGTATACTGTAATGTTGACCTGAGGCCCTGATTCCTTTACTATTTGGAGGCATTATTCTATACTTTGCATTGTGCATTAAATAGGCGGCTAATCATGACTTCACCAGCAGGAAAGTTAATTAATGTCCAGCATCCTTGATCTGGTGACAATCAGTGCTCCCCCTCCCTGCTGACACAGCCTAATATCAATTGACAGGAGCATCAAAGCAACACCTGTCTTTGTCTTTGGTCATAGTATGTTTTTCTTCATGCTTAATGACTTCCAAATGCCTAAAGCAGAGTGGGTGGGGGTGACCAAGAAGTTAAAGGGATGGGGGGTGTCTGGTATTAGCTGTTGGTAAGCAAAGTATGTAGAGAAGGATGGAGTGTAATACCAACTTAGGGCAAGTTTTTGTAAAAGAGAAAAAAAAAGTTTTGGGAGTCTCGCTGGACGAGAGGAGTCACAGAGTCTGAACGACTTGGTCTGTTTTCGGAAGTATTTCTCAAGACGCTCATGAAAAGTTTTTTTTTTCCCCCCTCTTTCCTAATTTGCTCAATAAAGTCCTTTGAAGGGCGGCCAGAATTGCAAATGACGAGCAGTGTGTTCTTGGGGATGAGATAAGGAATTTGCGGCTGTACATTCATCAGCGAGGAATGACTACATGTGGCAAAACTGTGCCTTTCTGTGATCATGTCAAAGGGTGAGCCATGGGGACACACAGAAAGCAATCTGTATTTCATCACTAGACAATAAAGCCCAACTCCTCCCTATTTAGTTTTCTTTTTTTAAAAGCAGCATTGAAAATAGGAATCGGATCAGGCCGAAATATTCATCTGCTGTAAAGCACGGTTCCCTGCAGTGCTTGGTTTCTGCTACAACGGGTCAGGAAACTCCGGCCTTTAGGCCAGATACGGCCTAGCCAGTATTTTGTTCCAGCCTAACGCCCCCCTGGTCGATCGGCCCAATGCCGGCAGGGGTTGGCAACTCGCGGCTCTTGAGCCTCCTTGGTATGCCTCCTTTCCCTATTTACCGCGACCAACATTACCACTTCTGCTGCCGGGGTAAGAGGACATTCCCTCTTCTCCGTATGCATTGCGTAGGAGAGGGATTTCCCTTCAGGGGCGTTCCCGGCGGGAGGCTGAGCCATAAGCGAGAGAGAGAGTGCCATTTTGACCTCCTAAAATGGCCTAGTAGCCAAAAAAGTTTGCTGACCCTTGGGCTACAAGATGTCCACAGTCTTCTGTATTCAAAGCTTGGAAGTCTGAGGACATACTGTGAGTGCGGTGCTTCATGGACCAGGCCTAAGGGGGTCATCAGCAAGGCAACCTACACTCACAGTGTAATCATACATCATTGAGGATACTATCACCACCAACCTGAGGACGTCTGGAAAACTAAAAAACATCTAACCATTTTAGTGAGGACCCGGAATATAGGGCATCCTATAAATCCAGCTTTGCAATAAATACAGAAGATCTTAAAAGTAAAAATCTGTGCTAACTTTTAGGTAAATACAAATCAGATATTATTAATATTATTATTATAATTATTAATAAACAGGATTTATATAGCACCAACATATTACAGCGCTGTACATTAAATAGGGGTTGCAAATGACAGACAGTGACACAGGAGGAGGAGAGGACCCTTCCCTGAAGAGCTTACAATCTAGGAGGTTTGGAGTGTTCATGTGCAGCGATCCCTTGTGTCCCTTTTACTGTGCCTATATCCTCTAACCCCCCTGGATTCAATGGTCTGCCCTGGAGTTGAGCTTTAGATTCAGGTTCACAGTTGTGACCTTGATTGGGTATTGGGTAAACATGGCCAACTCTTGGTCTGGATTTGGGAAACATTGGATTTCGTCAATATTTAACAGGTAAGTAATGAGTGTTCTCTAAATTTTAGCAGAGCTGGTGTGATTCCCAGACAGCAATAGGAAACTGATTGTACTCTCGGCATGTAAATTAGAAGTTATTTTGTTTTAATGTTCAATAGAAAAACTTGGATTTGGATAGGGTGGTAAGGGGTACGGGTACAGTCATTTTCAGGTTTTAATAGCTGTTTGTGTTCATCTTGGAAGAGTAATCCTTTCTGATTGCCATGACCACTAGGAATAAACGTGCAGGTAATTCCAAAAACGTTAGGCTCTATTTATAAATTAACTACCCCTGTCAATTCATCTGAAATTCCTATTAAAACAATGACTCGTTATGCCATCTAGTGGCTGATTGTCAAAGTGCACAGCTGTCACATTAAAATGCTCTATGTATAAACGAAAATTATGGGTGAATTTAGAGCAAAGTGACAGGGAATAATTTATAAATACACCCTTTTGAATTGCCTCCAGTATAGGAATATCTTCTATTGAGGACACATGTCTCAGAGGTTAGCACTAGGTCCCAGGTTTGAATGTCAGCCAGGACACTATCTGCATGGAGTTTGCAGGTTCTGCCTGTGATTGCTTGGGTTTCCTCCAACATTCCAAAAACATACTGTTAGGGTAATTGGCTTCCCCCAAAAAATTGGCCTTAGGCTGTATTAATGACATATGACGATGGAAGGGACATTTGATTGTGAGCTCCTTTGAGGGACAGCTAGTGACATGACTATGGACTTTGTACAGCGCTGAGTAATATGTTGGCACTATATAAATACTGTGTAATAATAATAAAATTATAAACTGGTTACAGTCTGCAGGGAAATATACTGAATGGGAAATGAGTATTAAAGTAGAACTAAAGTCTGTATGTTCAGGTGAGCTGTGATTACAATATGTAAATTTGCACAAAGTACACCCACTTTGATTTCTTTTCCATTGAAAAGCTTCTTTACCCAGTCTTCCATGTTTGGAGTCTTTGGCCTGGGATGAATGCTAACACCCATGCATGTGCACAGGAATTCCCACACTGCAATAATTGAAGGCTCAGTGTACTGTAAAAGAAAACACTGACAGAAGCATCTGTGACTGAGATGTAGACGGTCTCTTCTGTCAAAGCTGGACTGTCAACTTTTTCCAAAATTTCACTTTAGTTCCCCTTTACCCAAAACTTTGATCTGTATATAAAGTTTCTTTATAAATATCGCCATCTACTGGTAAGGTAATATAACAGCCACTGGCTCCCTGCTCTGCTTGTATTCAGAGTGCACAATATAAGGATAATGATAAATCTCCTCTTATCTCTTCTCTAGTACAGAATACTTAAGCTAGGTACACACTTGTGATAATTATCGTTAGGAAACGATTGAATAATGATTATGCACAATTATTTTGAATGATCGTATTGTGCACAATGTTGAAAAAATACGATCGTTCAAATAAATTCCACCAATAATTTACACACGCTAGATATAATCGTTTGAATGATGCGGGAAGTGACATGTACAGGAGAAAGTGTACTGCAGAAACATTCACAATCACTGAACGACCCTACACACAATAGTGAACGATCGTCAGCGTTGCGTAATATGTTGGCGCTATATAAATCCTGTTTAATATTAATAATAATAATAATCGTCGGTCAATCAGATCCGCCGGGACTGTTAGTTTCCAGCTACGATCCTCTTTTATTGGCTTCGTTGTAACTTTTTGTAACTTTTGTTAACGATTATCCAACAATCAGTCATTAGTCGTTCGCTACCAACGATAATTATTGCATGTGTGTACGCAGCTTTAGAAGCAGTTACCTGGCAGGATAACAATCTCCAAACCCCAGATGCCTTTGTTGGAGCGTTAATAAGTTAGTCAGATGGGTGACAGCGCACTCTCTTCTAGACGTGTTGATTTTGGCAACAATGAGCTGGCGGAAAAAGGCACAGACACGGTAATGGCCTGTTTATTGCTAGTTCCAGGGTGGTGTTGCTGAAGAGTTAGGAAAACTTATGACAAGGTTTAAGATGTTGGCTGACGGCTCCATAAATTAAAAGATTTCAGAGCTTGTGGCAGCAATTGTGGTCTAACACCTTTTATTGAACATTTTCCTTGAAGGCTTTTACAAAACAGTTCTGTAAAAGAACTATTATTACCACCCTCCTGATGGGTCATAAAAGAAAAATAAAAGTGCTCCCGGTTTCTTGCATTCATTCATTTTTACACCCTCAAAAAGCATGCTGCACCTCTCTGGCTGCTGTCCTCAGTATGCTTTCTGCTACCCCAAATATCCTTTGGTAACACCTCCCGTTACTTGTCAGCAGTTCTGAAGGATTCCTGCTCAGTATGAACTTTATACACTAATACACTTGCCATTCTATTCATTTATTTTAAATGCACCACATATATGACTAACCCACCTTTGTTCTAACAATGACAGCAATGATTGTGATTGGCCGATTCATACATCCAGCACTATGTGGGGGGCAGGAGAAAGTGCCCAGTCCTCTGTAAGTTCCAAGTTACCCTCTGAAGTTTTTACATTTGCTTCCTGCAGTGTGCTTTTGAAGCCATTGAATGACCTTTTAAAGAGCAGAGATATTTCAGTTACTGCCGCCGCCTTCTTCTCTTACAGGTTCTCTTATGGCCTCCTAGATTGGCTGGGTTGGGATGATGTAACTCAAGTAAGTTGATGTAAGTCAAGGCATCCCTGAGATACCCTCCCTGCATATCCTGGTATCATTTTTTATCATTTTTTTTAAACAAAGATCAGCGTTTAGGAAAGTAAGCGTGTTTTATTGTAAAAGTGACATTGCCTGTCCCTTCTGCAAAAAAATTCCTATCTAATTACAAATAGTTCCCCTTTAAGTTCAGAATGATCATATAACGTTTTGGTGCCATTTCAAAAATTTAGAGCCTTTTATCTGCAGCAATTAAGTGGAGGTCTCATTTTGAACTTTACTGATCCAGGCAGTTGGCTATTGCAGACATGCAATGCCCTTTCTGCAGTGACACATCTTCCCTGCCTTATTGTGCCAGGAATATGGGAATAAGCTAAGCTGCCAATTCTAAGGGAAGTCCTGTGTCTGTGCAGGAGTTGCGTTACGCTGGCATGGCCAATCGAGGCGGCTGAAGGTTTTTGCTAGGCAGAAAGAAGAATGATGGTGGCGCCCAACGAGGGAGCACTGACGGATAAGCACTGCAATGTTTAGTTCTGCTTTCATTTGAGGACAAAGCATTTCTATTCTTCTCAGTGTAAAAATTTAGGCTCCGGATAAGGAAGGGATTCTTCACTGTAAGGTGTGAAAATGTGGAATCGGCTTCCTGTGCTCTCCACCCCCAAAGCCTTATTACCAATCAGTTGATCATCAGTCTGCCATGATGGATTATTGAACAACACCAGGGGACTGCTGTACACATCAGATTTTGTTTACATTGGGGAATAAAACCAAACCCAGGAGACAACAGAAACCAGATTCTTATACTTTATATAAAATGTTACACATGACTATATTTGGAAGGGAAATTTTTTTTTAATTCACTTTTTCCTATTACTCAAATCTGTGGCAAACCCTTGGGGTGCTTTATTTGCATAAAGTGAACGTCCTACTTTGAATAAGGTCTGTGAAAATGTGGAATCGGCTCCCTCAGGAAGTAGTTTCAGCAAGTTCTATAGATTGCTTTAGGAAAAAGCTGGATGATTTCTAGAAGAACAGAATATTACTGGGGATTAAAGGTTTAAAGTAAAAATAATACAGACCGTTGATCAGGGGAACATGTGATTGCCTCATGGAGTCAGGATGGATTCTTTTCCTGTTGGAGCAAATTGTACCCAGTTTTTTTGCCTTCCTCTGGATCAACTATGTCTTATAGGGTTTTATATCTGGGATATGTTTATTTCCCTAGTGCTTGAACTTGATGGACATGTCTTTTTTTAACCTATGTAATTATGGATATCAGAGAACAGGTGTGTTGTACACACAGCACAGATCTGTGCAATGGAGAGAGAAGGACAAGCAAGCAGCACCTTGCTGTGCTCTCCACCCCCAAAGCCTTATTACCAGTTATCAATATACAATAACTGATATAACCAATATCAGTTGATCATCAGTCTGCCATGATGGATTATTGAACACCAGGGGACTGCTGTACACATCAGATTTTGTTTGCATTGGGGAATAAAACCAAACCCAGGAGACAGCAGAAACCAGATTCTTATACTTTATATAAAATGTTACACATGACCATATTTGGAAGGAAATTTTTTTTTAATTCACTTTTTCCTATTACTCAAATCTGTGGCAAACCCTTGGGGTGCTTTATTTGCATAAAGTGAACGTCCTACTTTGAACTTTACTGATCCACAGTTGGGTCTTCGAGGCAATGCCCCTTCTGCAATAACACATCTTCCCTGCCTGATTGCGCCAAGAATGTGCAAAATAGCTGAGCTGCCAACTCCATCGGCTTTTCTTGTAAGCGTCAGGATGGATGAAGCTTATCACCCACCATACAAACAAGCAGGATTGTGTTCTGGGTAGCCAAAATTTAAAAATGGTTGCATTTAAAGAATTCTTCAGTTCCCTATTTTAAATCTTCCAGGCAATTCCATAAGGGAGCCATTTCACCTGTTCTAGACTTTCAGTTTCACCCTGTTCTGTTGTAATAGTGATGTAGGTCTTACACACAGCTCTGTCTGGCAGTCCCTGCGGTGGTAACGTTTTCAGGTCTTGTCTTGAAGAAAGCAGCAGACCGATGAGCTCATTGCCCTTCCCTCCTATTAGTATGTGAGCACAACTATTGAATCCTTGTCCAAGTTTTACTCTCTGAGAGCCACAATAGGCTAATAAGAAAAAAGACTTCATTCAAATACTGTATTTGCATTTTACAAAATGTATACTGATTTATTAACACTACGCTGTATTCTTTTATATCTGCCTGGGGTTTAGCTTCAAATAAAACTCCAGCTGCAGCTTCCAGCCAAAAGACACTTTAAGGCAAATCAGAGATGGAAATGAAGGCGTAGAATTTCTGAGCATTTCAAAGAGATAAAAACAAAAAGCTCAGAGATATAATTGCAAAATATCCAATTAGAAGGGACAACCCATTAGGCAATCTCAGTATTAGATGGCATATCCTTTCAATGCCAATACTATGAGTCAGCTCACACACTGCTGAGCTACAAACAACCAGACTATGTTGTAATAGTTGTATGTTTTTCATTTTTTTTTTTTGTACTCATAAATAAATCTACAACTTATTTTGTACTCGCACAAAAACAATCAAAGAAAAATAAAAGTCTGTAGTAAACAGCCCAACAACCCCCCAGGTAGCAGAGACATCCGTTCTGTATGGTGATGGAGGCAGCTGCTGATGAATTCTAGTAGATGAAATATCTTCATACAAAAATTGTATTTAAAAGTCCAGCAGCTAAAGAAGAGAATAGAATAATGATCAGTTATATGTATATAATATAGATAGACATATATACACACATTATGGTGTAATGGCTCACCAGTTGTGGCAGGATCTTCTCCACGTGTTCTATATCCACCAATTCTGTATCTTCTGACTTGGCCTGACGTGCAGCTCGAGCTGCTGTCTCTGATCATAAAAAAAACAAACAGCAAACACTGAATATTTACTTCAATTGGAATTTCAAGATTCTGTACACCAGTATTATTAATATTATAAACAGGATTTATATAGCGCCAACATATTATGCAGCGCTGTACATTCAATAGGGGCTGCAAATGACAGACAGATACTCACAGTGACAAAGGAGGAGGAGAGGACCCTGCCCCAAAGAGCTTACAATCTAGGGAATTACAAAGAAAAGGGGCGGTGGAAAGGATGGATGAGTCTGACTGCAACATTCATAAAAGGATTGTAGAGGAGTTAGTGGAATACCAGAGAGGAGGAGGTTACAGTAGTCCAGACGAGAGATAAGAGCGTCTACAAGGAGGTTGGTGGTCTCTGGGGTAAAGTGATGGGAGCTAGAAATGTTCTTAATATAGGGGGAAAATTAGAGGGCAGAATCGAGGGTGAGGCTAAGACAACGTGCCTGAGGGGATAGGGCATGATGTATTAAAGCTCTCCAAGGCTGGAGGGGATACACTGGGTGATCCAGCAAACCTGGAATGGATTTCTTCAGTCATTTGAATTTGTTAGCAAATGTTTTCAATCCTTCCAGGTTTGCTGGATCACCCAGATGAAAGTGTATCCTCTCCAGCCTTGGATAAATCAGGGCTATAGACTCCAGCACTGGGAGTTGTATGACTCCTCATCTCCTGACCAATTGGGAATCAAACGCTTTGCTTTGTAATTAGCAAGGTGACAGGAGAAATGGAGCCAATGCTGGGGTGTAAGCACTGCAGGTCACATACATCTAAAAGCGTATGTTGGCAAAGTTTTCGGCAGAGTATGTAGGAGTTAAAACCTCGTTTGGGTTTTGTTTTCTTCTCTGGGAATTTTCTTTAATTTTCATAGACTGAGGATGCAGCAGGAAATGAACAGATCCCTTAACGTGAGCAGAATTCCCATGTTCGCTGTCACAGGAACAGATGTGCCCATTGGAGGATTTTTATCTCCCCTATCAAATGCAGGCTGCCACCATCTTTCTTTCTTCTTAGGGACGGTCTTCCCTTATGGTGATTGGCTGTGTTGGAATTTCGGGAGTTCATTCCATCTCCAGCACACGCAAAGGAAACCGGAATTGCTGGCAACCAAAGCTGGCACTGTGCTTTTTCCCTGGCACAGTTGGACAGGTAAGACATCGCCTGCCCCTTTCTGCAACAACCATTGGCCTGGTCCTGAATTTTGTAAAGTGGGGTTTTAGTGACAAGAGGCGTACCTGCTACCAGGGCTGTGGAGTCGGAGACAATTTTGATAAAAATGTACAGATTCCGACTCCTGATAAATTTAAATTCTCATATAAAAAAATTCAGCAAGTTCAAATGTCCTATTTCACAAACAATAGTCATAATTAAGTACTTGTCTGATGTAAGAATAAAGCCCAGGGCATAGTTTTAGTTCTACTAGTTTGAAGTTCAGCTGAGCTATTATACAAACTGACATTCACAACATTGTAATCTGGATTATGTAAATTTTTACAAAAAGCGTTTTCTTTTTTATTTCAGATATAATGTGTTTAATATTTGAGTGTAAACAAGTGTAATGATATAGGTGTAGGTGAGTGCTATGTCCTGATGTGTGTTCAGGTGTCCTGTCTGCACTCTCCATATATGCTCCCATCCAGGGCTGAACTTTAACATCATTTTGCAAACCACCTAATACTAGGAAGTTAGTTAACTGCCCCAACTAACTAACTGATACTGCAAGAAAGGCCCTCTATGATGTAGCAGTTGGCATGAATGGATTACTACCTGAAGCACCACCACTGGATGACGCTATAAGCGCTTGTAACTCAGGATCATCCTCTGCAAATAATGAATTAGACTTTGATTCCTACTTGGACAAAATGGAACTTTCAACAGTAAAGCGATGTTGCATATGTGTGAGAGATAAACGATCAGAAAATGTCCAAGTAAAGAGACTCCAGCAGGAGTTTGTTAAAGAAGTAAAAGTAGAAAAGTATGATCGCCTATTCTTGTTTATCCCGAGAATATTAGTGATGTGGCTAGAACTGTAACAGCAATTCCACCCACCAAGTCAGTGTCTAATAACTATTTTCAGTCTCTAAAATAATCTAGTCAGATTTAGGAGCTTCTATGAAAAAGGATCTGGCAGAAGGAATTCTGTTTCTTAGAACGACACTAGATTGAGTTAGTTTAGGGTTGCATTTACCAGCTATTCTACTCTACAACTATATTCCAAGTTTAATATACAAACTGTTTTAGGTTTTCCAGCTTTTGTTTTTGTTTATGTAGTTAAGCTTTGTTTTTGTTTTAAAACTACCAAGGAATGTGGTTAATATTTTAATTTTTTTATGGTTTTTATTTTTTGGTAAAGTCCCTGTTTTTTATGCATGCTATGTACTACTTTATAGCCACTTGATAAAAACAATAAATAAAGCCTTGGTGTTTTCATTTTTTTGTCTTTTGATTAAACTGGCCAATACAGTAGAGCGTCAGCTTCCTAGCCAGTAGTTCTGTGGTTAAATGGCGTGTATGTTGTCTTCCTTCAATCAATGGGGAAAATACATTAGCATATTAAATACAGAGGAGTCGGAGGTACCAGAAACTGAGGAGTCGGAGGATTTATGTACCGACTCCACAGCCCTGCCTACTACCTACATTGGACAGCAAGCAAAAGAAGTTAGGAGGGAGGGAGGGGGTCTATCTCTTCTTTATCCAATTTTGTTTTTAAATGCCAGCATAGTCTTCATCTCTCTAAAAACAGGGAAGACATTTCTGTAGTCCACACGGATAACTGGAAACAATGTAACCAATAGAATGCAGTACAGGAAGTTATTATTACTAAACAGGATTTATATAGCGCCAACATATTACATTACATAGGGGTTGGAAAGGACAGACAGTGACACAGGAGGAGAGGATCCTGCCCTGAAGAGCTTACAATCTGGTAGGTGGGGGAAGTATCAAGCAATAGGAGGGGATATGGAATGGTGGGAACTACTGAGGGCTTAGGAGGCAGACGAAGACGGGTAGGTGAGGTTGGGTTTTGAGTTCTCTTTAAATGAGCAGAAAGTAGGAGCATGCTGATTAGGCAGAAGACCATTCCAGAGAGTTGGGGCAGCTCTAGAAAAGTCTTGGAGCCGTGATTGTGATGAGGTTAGGAGTGAGGAAGTCAGTTCACAAGATTACTGGTAGGATCGACACTCGCTCTTCCTATTCTGCAGCAACTATTAGGTGGGTGGGTCTTCCTTAAGTTGTCAATCATCCCTTATGATCCAATAGGAAGCAGTATTGCCCACTTAGCCACCTGACCTGCTAATACAGATTTCATTACCAGTAATACAATAAAGGGTTTTCTTACCATGAACGAATATTTTTAGAAGCTCGGCTATAACCAGTAAGGCATCGGAACCGACTAAAAGAAAAACAAAAAAGGAAAGAAGTAAAATATCTGCATGTGTAAGGTAGAACACAATATCTCAATCAAGTGAACCTGTCTGGGGTTTGTTACATGCAATAACTTTGCTTTGCCCGTCAACCGGAGAGCTTCTTTTAAGACTGTTTGAGACTTTCATATTTGCCATTCGGTGCAGCAACATTGTGAAA
>NC_092860.1:5040371-5065748 GCF_032062135.1 Pyxicephalus adspersus | reverse complement strand
ATCTCCCCATTCCAGAGGAATTGGGGTTCAAAGGAGGGGGATGTCATTGTACACACCCATTTGTACACACCCCGTGGTAGATTTATTTCATTAGAACACCAGATAGGGAATCCCCCTCCTCCGCAGTGTCTTGGGAGGAAGGTGATCCCCCATCAGAGATCTCCCCGCGGCAGCCAAAGGGAGCCACAACAAGGAGCCACAACTCCGGAGCCGCAGGTTGCAGACCCCTGCCCTAGAGGGTGGGCTCATGATAGCCTGGGGATCATTCAATACAGGAGACTGAGGACCTCTAGTGGCAGATAAAAGAATTGAAAAGTTTACAGCTAAGAATTGCAATAAGCATATAGATTAATAGGGTTATAGTAAAGGGCACCTGTCACCTATATCTGACCTCCCTATACAAATCCCATTTCCTCGCATGACTAATACTTTCTAAAGCACAAGCCTTGAACAAGTATGCAGCAAGTGAAGGCAGAACCACCAAATCTGCATGCTTGTTTAGGGGCCTGTGTTGTAAAATCAGATCTAAGTCACAGAATCATGCCTGAACGTTGTCACCTTTACCTTTCATCTTGCCTTCCTCCAGGTACATATGCAGCAGTTTTGAGACAATGTCCTGCAATGGAGATGAATAAAGTTTGTCAGGAGAAAAAAAAAAAAAGCAGAATTACCCATTGGGCTCAGAGAACCATATTGTGGGAGGGGGAAAAGGAGGTCACGTGCTCATTGATACCCGGAAGTACAAGTTACTGTTATACAAAGTTGAGAATTTTAAATCTCTTTTCAGATAAAAGTAAATGGTTTCGGGTTTACTATGTGTTACAGCTTTAAATTCGCATAATTCCCCAATCACCATGGAAACTGCCGCCACTTACCTTGCGGAACCCCGCCGCTACAACTTCCTCCTCCTCACTCTCCATTCTGTCTACAAACACGCCCCGCCCCTTCCAGCCTTATGCTTTATAAGAGCTCTTCTGATTGGCTGACGACAACACGCAGCCTGCTGGATTCGTCACACAAAGACCTGGCGGTCCAATCACAAGAGCGCGAAGTTTCACACAGTCATCGTAATTCTATTGGCGTCCATTTTTCTGAGGACACCGGCCGTTCAATTCTATTACGAAGGCCACACAAAAATGGCGCCTGTTTGGGGACCTATTAAAGCTCTCACTTTATCTACCGATAATCAATAGCGAGACCCCGATAGGCTTCCTGGTAACGAGTTGTGTGTACATGAGATGAGGACCGGTACAGGTGAGCGACCCTCTAATATCTTATTTTATTCCACAGGTCCCGGTTAGATCGCACATATAATGATATCCGGCGGGGTTTGGTTTTCAGGGACGCTTTGTTATTCAATCAGCTGGCTTTGCACACGTTAGGGGCTTGCAGCATATCAACATGGGCCTAAAAAAAAAAAAAAAGGCCTAAATAATAAAATCTGACAGGAATTACCACAACCTTTATGAGCCTTTTATTTAGCAGTTTTATTACTTGTCTTTCTATTTCCTTTGATGGGGTGACAACAATATTAGCGATGCAGGGAAACCGTACAAAAAGCGTTGTCACCATGTGTCACATGGTAGCTTCAGATAAACGATTGTTATTTATGTTTTAAATTCGGGGTTTAAAGCGTACCTAAACTCAGAATTTTCACTTTACATAAAAGAAAAGAGAACCCTTTTATGTAAGGTAAACATTCTGTCTTTTTAGGTGCAACACCCCTTTTAAATTTTTTTAAATCGCCTAGACAATCGAGAATAAATGGAACGCAAAGCCTCCTGGGATACCTACGTCGCGCATCCGCGACAGCTCTTGGGTGCTCCTCAAGCATATCAGGCATGCGCAGAAGGAGCGTTTTGACACACAAAAAATAATTTGCATGCGCAGTGAGATCAGCAAGTTACTTTTCCATCCTACGTCACCTGATCTCACGCCTGGGTCAGTTGATGTAGAATGAAGAACCAGGAGGAAGAGGAGAAGATGGCGGCACCCGGCGCACCGGCTCAGAGACGGATGGTGGGACAACGTGGGACACGATGGAAGAGAACTCCGCATGGATCCGACTGCCCTGCAGGATTGAAGGTAAGTGGACTTTTTTTAGGCACTTTTCAGTTTAGTTATCCTCCCCAGCGGTATGAGTACTAAGTATTTTAAATGTCCTGCCCGGTCCCGCCCTCCTGGCACACACTCACAAGCAGATGCTTCCCCTGGCATTGCTGGAGGACGTCTCTGGAACATGAGAACCAGGCAGGAACTCCCTGGCGATTCCACCCTGAGTGTGGGTCGGGGTTACCACTTTCACTTTTGGTATGGAAAATTCACCCTGAGCCACACTCGGGAGGTTAAAGAGTAACAGAACCAAACAAAGCACATAGCGGGCAGAGGACCAGCATGGCCTAAGATCTGTATGAGGCCATCTTGGTAGAGGCAGAGCTTTGCCGGATAATCCTCCAGGTACCAAAATCAGAAGCTGCAGTGCCTGAGATAACACACGGCACAGGAGTGTTTTTCTGCACATTTCTTTATCTGCTCTGACATCATTATTTGTTGTTTTTGTTTACAGATTAATCTCTATCTGATACAACCCATAGATTGATTATCTCGCATTGAATCCCCACACAACACCCCCAGCGATGGATGAACTGAGGACGTTGTATATCCGGATATGCCAGGAGAAGGGCTCCACCCCACAGGACGTAGTTTTAGGGTTGCTGCAAGAACGCCCGGAAGCCTCGGCACCGGCGCGGATGGATTTATCCTCCCAGTCCCTCTCGTTGGAGTCCTGCCAGGTCCTGGGTCTTCTACTGGAGAATGATGTGACCTTCAGCCATGTCATCCTGAGTGACTGCATGCTCAGCGAGGAAGGTGAGTGCCCCCCGTGCTAAAATCTACACATGGTACAAACTGCTGTTGTAAATCTAAAGCTACTGATAATTGTGGCTGGAGAAGAACGATCCTACTTGGGTAAAAATCAGATGTTCAATAATTCATCATGGCAGACTGATGAACAACTGATCGGGAATGAGGCTGGGGGTGGGGGGGTTGGGTGGAGAACACAGTTAGGTGCTGCTTGCTTGTCTTCTCTTCCACCCTTCCCTCTGTGTGTGCCTGTCCTCTGATATCCATAGTTACATAGGCTCAAAAAAGACATAAGTCCATTAAGTTCAACCGCTAGGGAAGTAATCATATCCCAGATATAAAACCCTATGGACATAATTGGTCCAGAGGAAGGCAAAAAAAAACCCGGGTATAATTCGCTCCAACGGGAAAAAAATTCCTTCCTGATTCCATGAGGCAATCGGATGTTCCCTGGATCAGCAGTCTCTGGTATTTTTACTTTAAAGCCTTAATCCCCAGTTATATTCTGTGCTTCTAGAAATCATCCAGCTTTTTCTTAAAGCAGTCTATAGAAGTTGCTGAAACTACTTCCTCAGGGAGCCGATTCCACATTTTCACAGACCTTACAGGGAAGAATCCCTTCCTTATCCGGAGCTTAAACTTTTTTTCCTCCAGACACAAAGAGCGCCCCCTTGTTCTTTGTAATGATCTCAAAGTCAATAATTGGGAAGAGAGTTCTCTATATGGACCATTTATATATTTATACAAGGTGATCATATCCCCCCCTTATACGTCTCTTCTCAAGGGAGAACAGATTCAGTTCAGCTAATCTCTCCTCATAGCGGAGCTCCTCCATTCCTTTTATTAGTTTAGTTGCCCTTCTCTTGCATATTCCAGATGTGGTCTGACCAATGCTTTGTACAGGGGCAGGATAATGTCTCCATCTCTGCAGTTTATTCCTCTTTGGATACAAGAAAATACTTTACTAGCTTTAGATATTGTAGCTTGGCATTGCATGCTGTTATTAAGGATATGATCTACAAGAACCCCCATCAGACATGTTTGTACTGTGCTTGTATCTGACCATTACAGTATAAAATAATCACACTGCTTTGGCAGCAGCAGTGCCTTGTGTATTCTAAAATCTATGATCTATGATTGGTTTGCCATTCTTAACAGTGACCAGAGCTGTCTTGGGATTGAGAGACATCAGCCGTGCAAAGATTTCAGCCGGTGGCTGAAGGGAAGATGATTTTTTTTAACATGTCCTGAACATCAGATTGAGATCAAGCAGATTGTGAGGGCATCATGGGTAGTTTGTTGCCACTTTAACTCAGTCATGTGACCTCTGCTCTGTCTTGATAGGTACCAAGCTTATATTACAAGGCCTCCACTCCAACTCGGTGGTAAAGCATTTGGAACTGAAGGTGAGTGCGGGTTTATTTATTCCATTGATTAAACTGATTTCCTGGTAAAACTTTGTGGTTTTTTTGTCAGGTTCCTATTACAACCCGTTCCTCTATTGTTTAGATTTCCCCTCACTTCCTGTTCCAGTGACACCATTCACCGGTAAATACCAATGACCATTCAGCATTTTAAAGCCAGAGTGTAAGGAGAACATGTGACTTCCTGTTGTATATGAATGGTGCCAAACAGAGAAACTATTTATTCAATATTAAATGGAAAGGAAACATTCGGTGGTGGTGTAAAAAGTTTAAAATTCTTTCTTTAGCCTTTGCACAATCACCGCCCCCCCCCCACCACCACCATTACTCAATTCAGATTCCTGGACCAGGGAAAGACCCAGCACCCGCTATAGCTGGCTCGCCTTAGAGGTGCCTTGTGTTTGGTCCAAAGCTGGGACATATACTATAAATCACTGAAAAATGGTGAGGATTTTATTGTGTCATTGTTTTTAGGCTGCTTAATAATAATAACATTGCGTTTTGTGTTTGCAGGGTAACAATCTACGTGGTAATAGCGCGGAGGCCCTTGGGAAGCTTTTGAGACAGAATTCCTCCATCACTAGGTATATAAATCTGGTAAATAAATGATTGAGGGCAGAGAACTGATTAGAATGTAACCCTCAGCCAGTGCGATTTGTGTTGTGGATGGCATGGGGAAGAGGTATAACAATAAAAATAATAATGTTTGTTTCCAGTGACCCCACTGGGGAGGCTTTGTGAGAAGGAGCACAACCATTGTATACCATTGCAGAGCATGCACAGTATGTATTTGCCAACATAGCTGCCCTATAGCTTAGTTCACATTTGCAATTTTTAAAAGCTGTTTTGCCCCCTTTTTGAGTAGTGTTAGTTTGCTGTCTCCACAACCTCCATGGATTGAAATTGAAACCGCATGTTGCAAGAGTTTTTAATCATTAAAAAATATTTTTCAAGCAGTTACTATAAACAAAACATCTTTCTTGGCTTTTGCAGCTATTTGCATACGTCTGAAGGAGCCTAGTGGCTTCCACCTATTACTGCTCCTAGGCAGCTAGCACCCTCCAGTGGGTACATTATATTTGTATACCGCTGATGTGAACTTACAGATATAGTTACAAACTACTGACACTTAGTTTGATAAAGCCCTTACCATTAACAATTGCCATTTTTATTTAAATAAAACAGTGATCTCCCCGGCCCCCTTTAGTTGGGCGCACAGCCCAGCACTTTTTAGCCATCCAGCTGTTTTTGGGTGGTTACTGAAAAGTTGGATCACAATACAATGATAAAAAAAATTTTTAGGGAGTATACTAAAGTTACAAGAAAATTGGGACCTGTGATAGGATGGTGCCACTTCCAGTATTGGATTTTTAGAACATAAAGAATGAAGGACTTTTAAGGCATGTGAATCGTCAATGTTTCAAGCTATATATTCATAAAAGCATAATTTATTTATACATTATATACATTGAGCAGCACGGTGGCTCAGTGGTTAGCACTGGGTCCCAGGTTCGAATCCCAGCCAGGACACTATCTGCATGGAGTTTGCAGGTTCTCTCTGTGTTTGCGTGGGTTTCCTCTGGGTACTTCGGTTTCCTCCCACATCTTAAAAGAAAAACAAAAAACATGCAGTTAGGTTAATTGACTTCTCCCCAAAATTGACCTTAGGCTTTGATATTGCCAAATGACTATGGTAGGGACATTAAATTGTGAGCTCTTTTGAGGGACAGCTAGTGATATGACTGAACTTTGTACAGCTCTGTGTAATATGATAGCACTATATAAATACTGTATAATAATAAGTAGCCGGTAAACAGGTAAGCCGTAAAACAAGGAATACCTGTCGTTGACAAATGGACCAGATGCTCTGCATGTTTCCTGGGTTACCCAGGTTTGCCCATGATAGTCTATCTTCTTTAGTCTTGGAGAGCTTTCATAAATCCGGCCCATTGACGCCCTTATTTAAAATTGATACCCTTATCCTATGTGTTTACACATCAAAAATCTGATCAATTTTGTTTGGTTCCCCTCAGCCTGGTTCTGGAGTGGAACAACCTGGGAATGTGGGATGAAGGATTCGCTATATTCTGCGATGGACTTCGCTGCAACCAATCTCTGCAGAAGCTGGATCTCCGTAACAATCAGATCGATCACAAAGGAGGAGAAGAACTGTCTATGGCACTAAAACAAAACTTAACCCTCCAAGAATTAGGTAATTTAATGGGCCGCGTGGCTGAAGGTGTCTGAAGCATAAGCAGTCTTTGTTGTCTCTAGCAAACATTGTTGCATGGAAGAATGAAAGGAAGAATCTGGTTACTATGGGCTGCAGATATTTTTGTGCACGAGCCAGTCCTGTGCTCCTGTAGGTCAGATATCTACCATCATGGTTTTGATTGTTGGGCTATGCTGTTCTTTTGCATCATTTTTCCATTTTAATAATTCTGCACAATAGTAAATATGTGAACTCATTATTGATATTAATGTTTATTTTACAGACTTGCGATGGAATAATGTTGGGCTCCTCGGGGGCAGAACTATTCTAAACTGTTTACAGAGCAATCGAAGCATTGTGAAGATGGAGTTGTCTGGCAACAACATCCCCAGTGACATCTTAAAGGCTATCGGTAGGTGGAGCTTATCGTGTCTTTATTAGCTATGTAATACAGAAAGGTTGGATATTATAGTCCACTTTATTCTTTTAGGTACTAATTGCTGCCTTTCTTGGGTTCTTGGCTGATCCTCAGTCTAATCTCTATATTTGGTCATGTAGATGCATTGATAGACACTCTAAGAGTGGACAAAATCATGCTGCAAGTGTTGTATGCTGGTCAGTGATTAGTGCAGTCATCCTAGCTGACCTTCTTTCTTTTCTTGCTGTTTTAACATGTTCCAAACCTCGGCTACCCATGTGCAGCATGATGGCACAGAAATTGGCACTCTGGCCTTTGCGGGGCTGGGTCCCAGGTTCGAATCTCAGCCAGGGCTCTATCTGCATGGAGTTTGCAGGTCCCCCCCGTGTTTGTGTAGGTTTCCTGCGGGTACTCGGGTTTCCTCCTGCATTCCAAAAACATGGAGTTAGGTGAATTGGCCTGTGGTAATGGCACAAGACTATGGTTGGGACATTAGATTGTGAACTTCTTTGGGGCACAGCTAGTGATGACAATGGACTTTGTAAAGCACTGCGTAATATGTTGGCGCTATATAATAATAGTTTGGCTGTGCCTTACAAATTGTGCCATTGCCTGTCTTTGTCAGCCCCAACCACACTTTTTGTGGACGTTTCTGTCAAAGACTATGTTCTTGTTCAACTCCCTGGTTCCGTTCTACTAGTGCTAGCTACTAGGGACATGGAAGGTGCAAATTGTTCATAATACATAGCATAGAAGTTTAGGCAAACAAAATTTAATGTCATGTGAGGGTGTTTAATGTGTGATAGGGGACAGGTCCATGGCAGCCTGTACTCAGACTTGAATTTATAGATAATGGTCGTAGAAAAATAAGAAAAGAGATAATATTTTTTTTAAAGGAACATTTTAGGCATGTATATTCAAATGATTCCTATGTATATTTTTTTAAAAATAACAATTGTATTTAAACAATCACATAAAAAGTATACCATTTATACTTTTAAACATTTAATATATTAAAAAATCAGCAATAGTTGTTCAACGCGTTTCATAGAAATATAATCCGCTCCTTCAGGAAAAACAACCAGGAGATCCACAAAATTCATTCAATAAAATTGAATCAATAATTGTTCAATGCAACAATCCTTACACATTTTATTAAATACATTTTGTAGATCTCACAGTTTTTTTCCCTGAAGTGGATTATATTTCTATGAAACGTGTCTAACAATTTATTGAGAGGCAATCCATTTGCTGTTTTTTTTTATTATAATAAGTTATATTATATTATAATATGTGTTTTTTATGTATAAATTATATACTTTTATGTGATTATTTAAATAAAATTTAGAAAAATATACATAAGAATTAATGTATATATGTATGTGTATAGATATATGTCTAAAACATCCCTTGAAAGGTATATTCTTTCCCTATTTTTCTATGATAATATTGGGATGTGGCATAATGGTAAATATATTGGGGAAGCAACAGGTTAATCACCAGCGAGCACTTTTGACCATTGATGTCAACATCAGGAAATCCTCCTGCAAAGAGCTGCAGAAATTCAGCAAGAAGGGTTCCACAAAAGTTGAAAAAAAAGCGAAGAATAAGCCAATTACAAAGGAAATGACAATTGTTTAAGGATTTATATACACTTTGGCTGCCTTTTGTTATTGCACTTTGTCCTATGGCAATAGGTTACCTTTTTATTCTTGTGTCCTAGAACAAGGCATCAACCACAACCAGGAAAGGCAGGCAGTGCAGAAAGATCATGTGAACCAAAGACAGATCCTGACAAAGGAGGTCCAGAATCTGAAACAGGAAAAGAACAAGCAGGTGAGTGATAATACTCTCTATAGTCCATTGTCTGATGATGGTGCTCTGTGATCTAAATGCTTTTATGTCATTTGCAGTTTCTGGATTTGATGGGAACCATCGAGAAGCAAAAGGAGGAGATGACTCATTCCTCCAGGTTGGTTTTGTACAAGAGTGTCTGGGAATGGGAGATTTATTCCTTTTCTTTTTTTATGTATTTTTTGTTTTTTTTGTTTAACCAGGACGAAAACCTTGCAAATTGGCAAACTCCAGGAAGCTCTGGAAGATAGGAAATCCGTTGTAAATTCACTGACGGCCAAGTAAGGACCTATTGGGGTTACTGAGGAGTCACCTAAATTACTTCTTGTTAGGTTTTTATGGTGGTACTGTCTCTTGGGTTTTGATTAAAAGAAACTGAAAGTAATAAGCCAGACCAGGCTCACTGTAGGCAGACTTGTTGGCACAATTTAACTGCAAACTGCTAATTATCAAGCAGTTGGCGCATGATTATATCACCTTGGTGTGCATGTTCATGCAGTGAGTAGGCGTTTGAAAACTCTTTTGCTTGCTGCATATTGAGAAGCAATTCTTCTCTAAAAAATAAAGCCAAAGACATAACAAATGTTCTCAATTTGTCTAAAATCACCCTTGCTGCATGACGGCCTTCTTACATTTGTAGGGGCCATAATACCTGGGACATCCCGGCATCATTGAGCTGCGCAGTGTTTTACTGAGGACCCCCTTCATTATTTGAACAGTAAAACAATGTTTATTACATATAGGCAGACCGTTGACTTTTTTTTTAAATGCACCAAACCACAGAATCTGTATTTTTGTATTGGGGTGACTTCCTAATGAAAGGTCTGCTATACAGCATATTGGAGTATGTGCCTTCATTGCAGAACACATGTTAAAAATGGGCCTTAATACATTTGGATCTATGCAGCCCAAAACAATTATGAACACAGAATTGTGTACTAAACTCATTGTACCCATGGCAGGTGGATAGTGCTTGTCTTATGTTAAAATGCTAACCCCCTTCTGACACCTGTGTGAACATAATATTTTTATTAATAAACAGGATTTTTAGCGCCAACATATTACGCAGCACTGTACAATAAATAGAGGTTGCAAATGACAGACAGTGAGGACCCTGCCCAGAAGAGCTTGCAATCTAGGAGGTGGGGGAAGCAGCATACAATAGGAGGGGGGATATGGAGTGGTGGGACGTAGTGAGGGTTTAAGAGACAGTTTGGGTGAGGTTGAAGCAATGGGTTTTGAGTGCTCTTTTAAAGAAGCAGAAAGTAGGAGCAAGCCGTATAGGAAGTGGAAGATGATTCCAGAGTCAGGCCAGCTCTAGAGCCATGCGTGTGATGAGGTTATGAGTGAGTAAGTCATTAGTAGGTCATTGGAGGAGCGAAGAGAGCAGCTAGGGGGGGATTTTTTTTTACCAGGTCAGAAAGGTAAGTGGGACAAGAACTGTGGAGGGAATTGATTTTAAGGTGAAATGGAAGCCAATGGAACTACAAACAGAGGGTGCAGAAGAGGAGTGGTGGGAAGGATGGATAAATCTAGTAACATATCCTACGTTTTTGTCAATCTTCCAGGTTACACATAAACGATGCTGCCCTGGCTCTGTCACAACAGAAAGCTGAAGACTTGGAGCTGATCCTAACCCAGACAAAGCGTGACAATACCAGCTTGAGGGAACAACTAGTTAAAGAGCTGCGAAAGGAGAAGGAGGTATAGAAGAATATTGTGGCGTATTGTATGGAGTGTGTGTTTATAGGGAGAGATGTATTATGCAGACATTAGCAGTAAAAATAATCCAGAATTTAGGGACATTGCAATAATATTTTTCTTACCTTTGCCCTTGCATGCTATTGAAGAATTCTATAACTAGACTGCAATGGCAGATGATGATATAAAGACAATGATTCTCCCTGAACCCGCACACACTTTTCATAGTTTCAGTGTTGAAGGAGATAAAACTTTTAGAGTAATTAAAGCAATCTTATATAGGGTAGCAGTGGATGGGAAGAGCAATACTTGGCACCAATGAAAAAAAATAGTGATTGGCAAGGTTACTTTAATATCCCTGTTTGGTTCATCTGGGCCTTCCATGTGCTGCCCCAAAGACTTTGGATAATCCCCAAATCCAGGCAAAAAAAGGGGAAAATCTTAAACTTTTGTATTAAAACTATGAGCTACTTGACAAAATTTAAAATGTAAGCCCTCCTAAAAGAGATATTTTCTTTGTTTGTTAGATGCTGAAGAGGTAATCCACCTGACAGCCTCTTCTATCTCTCGGTGAGCCTGATATTTTAGAGCTCTTTAAGACTGGGGAGAATACACTTTTATCAGTGAAGCTGGGTGATCCAGCAAACTTGGAATGGATTTCTTCAGTCATGTGCTATCAAATGTTTTCAATCTTAGCGCAGATCCGTTCCAGGTTTGCTGGATCACCCAGCTTCACTGATGAAAGTGTATTCTCCCCATTCTTGGGGAGCCTTAATAAATCAGGCTCAGTGTCTCTATTAGTAAAATTTCAGTGCTGAGTTCTGAGCTCAGCATACCTGTGGGGCTTTTTGAATCTTTATGCATTAAAGAATAAGTATGCCTACTTATTCTATAATGCAGATTGCCCCATTACTCATACAATATATCTTCTGATATAGGTCACATGACCATGTATTTGGGTTGTTTTTCAGGTATATAGCAATTAATGTTGTCTTGTATTGTTTATTCTTAAGGCAGGAAAGAAATTCTATAGAGCAGAGTACATCAATGCAATCAGTAGGAGGAGGATCAAACATCTATAATGTTTCTTTTTTTCCTCTGTTTTAGGAATTTTCTGCACGTGAGCTGAAACTTAGGCAAGAACTGGCAGCTGCTAATGAGAAAATTCTTGTCTACCGTAGCAAGGTAAGCCAAAAATGTGCTTTTATTTGTGAATGTTCTTTTTTGCACAGATACATGTACCTTTTCCTTTGCTTGCTTTACATCTTTTTTATTTCTCTCTCCCCTCTAACTTTGCCGTTTGCTTTTCCCATTTTCTCCTATGTTTTCTGGCTGTTTATTCATATACTATCAACATTGTTAAACCTTGCCGGTCCTATTCCGTATTGTTTATTGTGTTTATCACATACTGCCCATTCTTCTTCAATAACACAATAAAAATGTTTTTTACAGGTTTACGTTTTAGAATTTTTCACATTTTGTATTGGAAGATTGTTCCTGGGGAGTTTTAATATTTTGGTTCAAATTATAGGGCTCATGCCTGAATTTGACGTATCAGCCTCGTTCAGTCTCTGTACAGCAGACCAGTAGCATTAGAGCAGCGCAAAGAGCTAATCAGTGGTTGTGCTGATGGAAGGGGATACCAGAGTTACACAAAAGTGAGCTTGTTGGTGTGCTAATTCTCCATTCACTGTCCAGTATTAGGTTGGGATGGACCCGTGGCAGCCTGAGTTCAGGGGATGTGATATAAATAATGCAGTCTGTTATTCAACCTGTAAGATGTAGGACACCTTATGTCATAAAACAAGTTCTGTAGGTAACAACTCACTAAAGGTGAATGTTACAGCAAAACTGTTCTGTAAGGGTGCAGGTTGTAAGGGCTGTAAGTGAAACAAAAGTGGGTGGAACACCAAAATAAAGAATCATTAGGCAGTTAGATGTAGTTCAATTTTATTTTAGGTTGCTAGCTACCACATTGTTTCATAAAGGTATTCAAGCAAAATCATTAGCACAGCAGGCAGGGATGTGACATTCACACAGGAAGCAATTAGAATCAGCAGCCTACATACGTCTATCCTGAATGGTGTAAATACAACCCTGACAGAACTGACTGTATTCTGACCCCACAGGTGGAGGAGCTGGAGAGAAAGTGCTCAGGGCAGCAGGAACAGCTATTCCAGGTAAAGGAGGAACTCACAAATACAAGTGCAGAGCTCAAGCTTCGAGCAATCCAAGCAGAAGGTAAGAGCTTGTTATTACAAATCTTGAAAGACTACCTAAATATAAATCAATTAATTAACCATTTCACTTTTAGAAACCTTGTGCTTTGGGTGTTGTGCTCCTGTAATGAAGTTTTGATGTGTATGTATAGCTTGCAGCCCATCGGGGCCTCCATGATGAATGTGTTAGTGGGTGAAACTGATGTCGTCTGATGTCCCTTTTCTCTTAATTTCATATTATCGAGGGGGAGGGAGCGAAAGAGAGAGAGTAATGTGGTTGCTATGGGCATCACCAATTGTTCCCTTAAGCTTGCCATGCACATGATGGTCAGATGGTACATTCACTTTCGATTTACCATCTGTTATGTAGTGCCAGAGCATACCTAATCAATCCCTTTAAAGCCCAAGGGTTTTCAAAAAACAAATGGGCCACTAGACTTTGTCATCTTTCTGGGTTGAAGGACAGCGGGGTGGAGGGTGGCTCAGTGGTTAGCACTCCGGCCTTTGCAGCGTTGGGTCCCAGGTTTGAATCTCGGCCAGGCCTCTATCTGCATGGAGTTTGCAGGTTTTGATTGCTTGGGTTTCCTCCCACGTCCCAAAAACATGCAGTGAGGTTAATTGTCTTCCCCCCAAAATTGTCCTTAGACTGTATTAGGGACATTAGATTGTGAGCACCTTTGTGGGACAGCTAGTGACATGACTATGGACTTTGTACAGCGCTGTGTAATATGATAGCGCTATATAAATACTGTGTGATGATAATAATAATAAAAGACTCCCACTGTCCATTTCATTTGCAAGTCTGCAGACATTCTGTGATTTCGGGGCCTGATCAGCTGTCCACACGATGCTATTGTTGCTTCCTGCATTTTGGAAAGCTGGAGAAGATCTAAATGGAAATACGGCTCTAATTTTTATCCAGTCAGTTGGGCCTTGGGACAACATAGCTGTTGATAAACCTAAAGGATATTGAACAATCAGTTCGCAATATATGGACAGCCCTAAATATGCTAAATGATGAGAATTCAAAATATCTTTTTATTCCCTTTGCAGAGCGTTTGGAAGCAGAAAAGAAGAGATTCCGACAAGCACAGGACGATGCAAACGTTCTGCGTCAGAGAGAAGTAAGTAATATAGGGACCATCTCCACTTCAGCCAGGTGCACCAGGTTCATCAAAGAGCCGACCTAACTCTTATGTGTTTACAGATGGAGCACATGACCCGACACATGGAGGACAGCGAAAGAGCAGCAGAAGAGAGAGTTCAGCGAATTGAAGCCACAAAATTAGCACTCGAGGAGGTGAGATCATTTGGATTTTTCAACATGCAGCGTAAGGAGCAAGGGCAGCATCCAAAAAGCAGTAATCTCTAGCACTCAATCTCACATGCTTCATGGTAGAGCCAGTGAAATACGATTGGTGTTATGGATCACATTTTTGTCCTGGACTGAAATGTTTCTTTCATGACAGGTTCATTTGTATGGTTTTTCATTATTTTCTTTTCCTTTATGATGAAAGCATAGTGTATCAAGCTTGCAAATATGATGGGAAATCCAACATTGTACATTGGTCACCAGAACATTAGATTTATTTTCCAATCTAGTGACAATTGTCTAAGTTTGTGAAGATTTCCCTTCACTTTCTGATGTGCCCCTGGGGATTTCTCACCAATGCAACACAGGGCATAAAAATAAATAAATTAAAGAAGATCGAGAATATAATCCATAATCCATCCCTACTCTAAAACTAACAATTCCGCCCCATTCAGTACATCTTTTCTGCCACTGCATGCTGCCAGTGTTGCTCTAAGCCCAGACTACATCCTTAACAGTACTGCTTTGCATGACAAACTATTTATTATTGTATCTTTACAGGAACTAAACAGGATGAAGATTACGTTGGCCAATGAGCGCACTCAGGCAGACGAAGAGATCCAAAAGGCTCGGAATGCTGCCCAACAGGAAGAGGTAAGCTTTATCTCTTATAAGTAAAGCCAGTCAGACCCCTAATGGTATTTCTGCATTATTTACTTAACCATCTTGAATGATTCTCAGGATCATTCAGCTGAGAAGACAGAGAATATACCAGGGAGTCAAGGGCCTGTCCACTGTGGGGAAGTCACCAAGAGATAAGAGATTGTATGAGATAACGAGGGATTTTTCTCCTGAAAAAGCGATGTTAAAAACAACAAAAAAATCTACATCTGTAACTTGGAATTTGGCTTTCAAGACTATATTCATTTTTAGTTTACATTTGTGATTCATTTGCATTGGAATATTTTGCTTGATTGCTTCCTATATCTCAGGGACAAGATTTCCATGCCATAGTCCCATGGTTCTAAAGTAGTGCACTTTGATCATGTAGGCAATGTTCAGAAAATCCAAAACAGCAAAACAGATACAGATTTATATGAGAAGTTGACAGCAGAATTCTGGACAAATAAAGATGACAAAAATGAATGCATATCTGTATCAATACATTTATAAAAGAATACTTTGCAGTAGTTTTGCATATATACTGGCTCCTCATCTGGAATTACTTGCCTGAATAGACAAAATTATAATCCTTTGACATGTAAATAGCTCAATTCTAGGTATTAGTTTGGTCTATTTGTTTGCCCAGAGTTTACCTTTTCATGGCTGGAGATTTGTTCTTGGAAAGTACAGCTTGCTGGTTTTGCCACTGGATATACAAGTTGATTAGATAAAAAAAAAAACTTTCCTCAAAATTATACTAATAAACTTCCCAAAGGCTTTACACATGACTTAAGCTACACCTGTAACTTATGGTAGGGCTCTTCCCCCATACCAAGTCCCACAATGTAATGCAAATTCCTCCTTATTGGTCATTTGCCTTCATACTTGTAGCATGCTCAAATCCTCTCAGAATTGAAATATAAATTTTTGGATCCTTGGTAACTGTATTTTTTCTCCTTCTGAGCAGCAGCAACACTCTGCAGTCCTGCAGGACAAAATCCGAACCTTGACCCAGTCCCGAGACCAAGCCCAGGCTCATGTTATACAGCAGAAGCAGCTGGCAGGGGAGTTACAGACCCAGAACAACCAGCTCAGTCTGGAGATTGAAGGTCTGAAGAGACGCATTGATGGTTTGCAACAGGTACAGAAAATGCTGAATCACACATGTAGTTTTTAAAACATGTGAACGGATAATGTCAGGGTAATTGAAGTGTATGAGAAAAATAAATGGCCTTCCAGAAATTCATTGGGCTCCTACCTTTTTATAGTGAGGTTGAAAACGCTCCCTCAGCTGCTATAACATCCCATGCATTGTTGTCAGTCTCAGCCAGTTCTCCCCTGAAAGATTACAGAAGGCAGGGTTGTCAAACCAAGTTTTCTGAAAGATCAACAGACATTCTTTAAAAGACAGGGTACTCTGTCCATTTAAAACCCCGGGGGTCAAATCTTGTTATCTGTACTCAGTTCCTGGCCCAAGCTCTCCTTTATGCAATTGTGGGAATGACCTGGGAAAATCTTGGGAGCTGGAGAATTGGTTTGACATCATGAAAAACTTGAAAAAGAGAAGAGAGAATTTTTGGGAGAGCTGCACAAAGAATGAAAAACGTATCTATTTCCATAACTATAGGTCTGGCAGAACTTCAACTATAAAACAAAACAAATGTTGGGGTGGTTTATGGTACTGATTAGACTCGCTCAATGCTATCCAGGAACTTCGCCCTTTGTTTTAGGGGATGCAGGAATCTAGGCATAACCCAGTGGCATACCATTTCTGGTCCAAGGTATTCAAGTTCATCTCCACTATACCTTATTCCCTAATGTCACCTAGCCTGGAAGGAGCTCTTTGGAGCACCATTAAAATGGCCTCACCTAAAGCGTCTAAAAAGTTATGCAAATACATCTTACTGGCAGCTAGAATTGCCTTGGCGAAGTCCTGAAAATCAACCATCATTACCTTTGCAAGCAAAACTGGACTGCATAACGATTAATGATAAACTTCCTTGCATCCTCAAGGACACTCCACATACATTTGAACTGATATGGAACCTGTGGATGGAGTACTGCTCTTCCTAAATAGGTTTCTCTGACATAGACTCCCATTCTTCCCCTCTTGTATCCCTTCCCCTTCCCCTTCTTGTATCCCTTGGTTATCCCCTATCTAAGGTGCCTTAGATAGGGCACCTTAGATAGAATAGGGCACCTTAGATAGTATATTGAATTAGCCTTACAATCTTGAACTATTTTATTATCTTACAACAGAATAACCACATGATTATGTATTTTTACCAGTATGACTGCAGATATATCATAAAGGTTATTACACATTGTTGCACATATACACATTGTATGATAAATATATAGAACTGCATAGCGTGAATTGTTTAATTTTCCAATATAAAGAAATACGGTAAATAAAACACAGGATAACTTTAAAATAAAACCACTTTAGCCTTCTAACTTATTCTTAGTGACACTAGTATAAGTGAGGATTTTTGTTAATCCTGAAATAATCGAGTAACCCTTATGTTGTATCTGTAGGAAATTTCCAAGAAAGACCAAGAGAAACTGACTGAAGTCTCAAAAGTTCGAGTGGAGTTACAGGAACGTATCGGACATTTAGAGGCTGAGCTCGCCACCCAGGAAGGCCTTAAGGAAAAGGTCTTGGCTCTTGAGAGACAACAGAAAGGTACTGTCAGTACTATGAGAATATAAATTCCTGTCGTTTTATCAGCCAAATGATTTGTATTTTTACCCATCCAGTTTTAAGGTGTACAAAGCACTGTCAGACAGTATTTATTTCTGCTCTTGGTAAACACTACAGGGTGGTCACCTCCCTGTTCTGCCTGGACAAAAAGGAGCAACAACAACCTGAAAACCTTTCATTATTTTCTTTTATTATTATATTTGCATACTTGATTGGCTCTCAGTAGTTGCTCTGCCTCTTACAATCTGAGAATATAAATGCATATAAAAATGCAAAGTTAAATCTTGGTACTTTAATTGGTTTTAATAAATGATTGATTTTCAACATACATTTTCACACATACCTGCATTAATGGGTATTCACTTTTTGCCACGCTAAATACCTGTTCATGAAAATGATCATTAGGGATTGCCTCCTGTCTGTTGTACAGACAGATCTGTTCTCTAGCGGGGGAGGACATAGTGAGCAATCGTCACTGGGGATCGTTTAGTGTTCCTCTTATAAGCGGGAGAGTCCATAAAAAGAACACAAGGGTTCTGGAGAGCATTATACTGAATGGGCTCTCCATTGTTCTAAAAAAGCACAATCACAATATCTGAGAATATTCACCTGCATTGGATAACACAATCACAAATAACAACCAATAGGGCTATTAAGGCAATCAGTTTAAAAAAAAAAAGTTTAACAACAATTTCTACTTCACAATTGTACCCTTTTCATAGTGGTCCCAATAAATTGGTTGTTATGGTTCCACGCTTCGCAGGAATTAAGTACTGCTTTATCAGGAACACGCTTTATGAGACCTAAAATAGAGTGCGGTATTATTTCAGGGTATTTGACAATTAAAAAAATGTAAGTTCATATATATAGTATAATCATCAATAAACACACCAATTACTTAGTATCATAGTAGGTCACATAGGATAGACATAAGTCTATCAAGTTCAACCACTAGGGAAGTAAACATATCCTAGAAATAAAACCCTATGGACATAGTTGGTCCAGAGGAAGGAGAAAACAAAAACTGGTACAATAAAATTGTGACAATACAGGGGCTGCCACCAGCTTCAAGAATTTTCTTGATTCAACACTGGGCAGAGAGTTCTTAGTGTTTCGATATGCAAGACATTTACTAATCTTGGGCTGACCTAATCCACCAAGCCTCCGTTATAAGGAGTTATTACTTGTGAGTCGACTTGGCCGTTAAAGGGTTTCAGGAGAGAATTAGATAAATGTAAATGTGGCCTAAAATACTCAATCAGCCTCGTAACTTTTCCTTTGGTATATTGTGTGAAAAATTCTAAGATATAAATGTTAATGAACAGCTATACTTAATCTGCCTTTGTCACATGCCTCCAGTACAGGCCAATACCCACCGCGAAACTTTACTGGATAAAGAAAGTGAAATATTTTCCTTGATGGAGAAGCTGAGGCTGAAAGATGCCGAGATCCTGAGGATGAAGGAGCAAGAAGCGCAGAGAGCAAGCCTCCTACAAAGCGCAGTCCTGAACTATGTCAGTCCCCCTCTTGGCTCCCCTGGTGGAAGAAAATGAACCAATCCTCCATTTTCCAGTGCCAACCCTGGGTGCCCACAATCCTGTCCTTAAAGGCGATAACGGTGCCATTTTCAATAATATTAAAGGAATTAAAAATGAATTATTGTATTCTGACCGGTATATGAAGTATACACCTGGCAGTAATATCCCCATCACGGGGCAGTTTTTTGCCAATAATCATTTTGAGAAGTGCTACCAAATCACTCCATATCCTTATATATTACTATTCCTACTTCATTATGCCTCCCAATATACGGTTTAACATTTTTAATATTACTAGTCTTTTTCTTAGTCATTTATTTTCAGTGTTTTTCTATGTAATTTAGTGTAACTTTCTCAATATTGGGTTGTATATATTTTTTTCACAGCAAAGTAATTTCAAATAAAATGTTTTTGCTTGTTAAAGTGTTTAACTTAAAATTTATTCATCTGAAAATATAGGATTTGAAAGATGTTCTATGGGAATTTTTAAAAACCCATCAGCGGGTTGGGAGAACTCCTGTTTGGGAATTTCTTCACCTTAGGATAAATCAGCAGGAAGTGGTGAGAATCTCCTCAATGGGGACAAGGCTGCAATAAAATATCCTTATCATGAGGGCTGGCAAAGTCTGCCTGGATAGTTTTTTTTATCTTACCAGCATTCAGCTTTCAAATGTACAGAATTGGGAAATAAGTATTGACCACATTGTCAATGTTTTTCTCTTTACGGCTATTGACATAAAATTTACAGCAGATGTTGGTAACCCAAGTAATCCATAAATACTAAGAAATCAAACCAATACGTCTATAACCTAATACAATAAACGGAATGGTATTCAGAATAATAATTCCTTTTTGTTTGCTGTTTATATTTTTCCACATTTACATACAGACCAAACTTTATAGTAAAAGTGGTGCTTACAATGTTTAGCTTTTATTCTGCTTGAAATAAATATTTTAATGTTCAAGCACCCCTGGGAATTTTCTAGCATCTCTCATCCCTGTCACTGCCAATTTTTTGGACAGCTTTATGTGTAAAGAAAGCAGGGGGTAAGGCTTGCTTGGCCAAGTGAAGATGTGTCCCACTAGGGCTTCTGCTCCAAGTTCAGGGAAACTTGGAGAGAAACCTTCAGAACCGCTTCATCCCTTCAATGAGCCGCCATTCCACCAAAAAAATCCCATCGATCCTTGGGATCTGACTTCACCATTCGCAAAAGAAAAGAAATCTTCTCCTTCTTCCAGCAAAATAAGAAATAATGCCCAAGATGGTGCCGGTGTAGTTCCAATGCCTCTATGAACTTGCAAGGTTTGGTTCTTGAAGCCTTCTCAGTCAGATCATAGCAGTCATTTCCCTCCATAGACCTGAAGGAATAATTATTATGTGTAGGAAAGTAAATGGATCATTTTTTAGGTTACCCTTCAAGGGTTTGCCATCCCCAAATAATTACATATAAGATGTACAGTAAAGCTGCGTACACACTTCCAATTTTTATCGTTGGAAATGAACGACGATCGATTGGTCAAAAATCGTTCGTAAAAAAAGTAACCAACGACGCCGACGAACGAGAATAGTCGCTGGAAATGAACGACCTGACCGGCAGATCGGATTGGACGACGATCGTTTACCATCTATCGTGTGTACGGTCGTTCATTGATCGTCCATGGTCTGAGCATGCGTGATGAACGAACGTTCGTTCACTTCCTGTCGTGCACGTCACTTCCTGTATCGCTCAAACAATCGCATCTATTGTGTGTACAATATCTGCGAACGATCGTGTCGTTATCTGCATGTACAGGATCGGTGCTATATGATCGTTCGCCGATATCGTGCAGGGTCGTTAGTTTACCAACGATAATTATTGGAAGTGTGTACGTAGCTTAAGGCAAACAGACGGTTTTTGTTTGAACCAATCAGTGTTGTATTTTTGATAAATTATCAAAACACAATACAGAAATCAGAAAAAATATATATGTGTCTCAAAGTTCACAAATATCTGGTGATCAATCTGACACTAGACAATTTGCAACATGTAGAATAAATGGGCGAACATTTGCCCTATGAGTCCTGCATCAGCATATTAATGTTCAAAAAATGCATCTATGTGATAATCATGGGCAGCGCACTGGCTCAGTGGTTAGCACTCTGGCCTTTGCAGTGCTGGGCTCCAGGTACCAATCGGCTCCAGGTACCAATCTCAGCCAGGACTCTATCTGCATGGAGTTTGCGGATTCTCCCCGTGTTTGTGTGGGTTTCCTCCCAAGTATTCTGGTTTCCTCCGGGTGCTCCCGTTTCCTCCCACATTCCAAAAACATGCAGTTGGATTAATTGGCTTCCCCCCAGAATTGACCTTAGACTGTATTAAAGAGATATGACTATGGTAGGGACATTTGATCTTGAGCTACTTTGAGGGACAGCTAGTGACATGACTATGGACTTTGTAAAGCGCTGCACAATATGATGGCGCTATATACATACTGTGTAATAACAATACTGTGTAATAATCATATCAGATGCATTTCGCAATGCAATGCAATCAATTACTTTGGACCCATATAGATGTTTTCTCAAGATCTCAAAAGCAATTGCCCTAAAGACCTGGAGGCCTCAAGATGGCTTATCTGTATAAAGAACAATCCTTACCTTTCTTGCAGTCTGTGTCTGGAAATGCTACAGAGGCGGGTGGCAGCCCCCATATTGTGACCCAATACTTCAGTACCAATCCATGTGCCAGGTGGTGCGCCCAACTAAAAGGGGCCGGGGAGATCACTGTCTGTACCCCATGGCCTCTACATTTCTTCTGCACCCCATGTGTCCCCCCTTCTCCATCCAGTGCCCCATGTACCCCCTTGCATTATCCCACGCCTCACATGCACTCTGCACTTTCCTACACCCTATGTACCCCCTGCACCCACACGTTCCCCCTGCAGTCTCCTGCCCCCCATTACTCCCCTATCATTCCCCCTGTTTATGCTGAATTATCCATGAATTACCCCAGAACATTGCTGACCCCCAGTCCCCTCCCTGCCCCCCATCATTTTCAGACCCCTCTCCCTCTCACACAGATGTGATGTAGTCTCTCCCCCGCCCTGCCATGTGACCCGTCACGTGACTCCCGAGGCCCCACCCCTCCGCAGTGTGCTCCGCTCTCTGTCCGCTCCTCTCCGCCGCCTCCGGTCCAGTCGGTGCCATGCAAGCCATCAAATGTGTGGTGGTGGGGGATGGGTGAGTTACCCCGGACCAGAGCTGGGTGTGGGGGACCCGCCGGGTGTATGAGGTGATGCAGAGGCGGAGCCCGGGGGGTAATTAGGCTGTATCGTTCGGTGCCGTCTTCGTACGGTGATGCCGGTGCCATGATGGGCCTGTGCGGGGCATAGAATGTGATCGGCATCATCCGATACAACCATATTGTGTGCCAGCAGGTGTATCATACATGACATCATCTGCACCCCCAGGGACCCGCTGCAGGGATGTGTACTCCGCTACATCCACTGCATGCATCATACCATGAATGTGTACTCCGCTACATCCACTGCATGCATCATACACTGCATGCATCAAACCATGGATGTGTACCCCACGCCATGAATGTGTGTACCCCGCTACAGCCACTGCATGCATCAAACCATGGATGTGTACCCCGCTACACCCATTTCATGCATCATACTATGGATGTGTACCCCACTACACCCATTGCATGCATCATACCATGAATATGTACCCCGCTACACCCATTGAATGCATCACGCCATGAATGTGTGTACCCCGCTACAGCCAGTGCATGCATCATACCATGAATGTGTGTACCCCGCTACAGCCACTGCACTCCATGGATGTGAACCCCGCTACAGCCATTGCATGCATCACTCCATGGATGTGAACCCCGCTACAGCCATTGCATGCATCACTCCATGGATGTGTACCCCACATGACAAGTGGACCCATTCAGAACACTGGTGGGAAGCACAGCAGCCAGTGGGGGGTGGGGGGACTTATTTAAGTGTTTAGTGTTTGGAGACTTTGTTAGCGTTAGGACTGAGGTCATGTGATGAGCGATCCGTCAGTTGCTCAGCGAGGCCTAATTACCGTATATATGAACCGGCGCCACCAGGAACGTTTATTAGCAACAACTTTTATCTGCTTTATAACAAGCACCGTCACCCATAGCAACCACATTCCCCTTTTACTGTATACATGCCCGGTTGCTATGGGCGACGCCTCTCTCTCGGTGCTGAGTGTTGTGATGATTTCCTTGTGTCTCCTCAGAGCTGTCGGAAAGACCTGCCTGCTCATCAGTTACACCACCAACGCCTTCCCCGGCGAGTACATCCCCACCGTGTGAGTACAGCCGCAATTTATACTTCCTGGAATCATCCACTTTATTTATTGGGAGGTGACATGGGATAGTCCAATCTGTACCTGTGAGTGCGCTGTTATTGGCTGATAGTCATCCACCAATCACCAGCCAATAGCACTGCTTCGTACCTTAATCTGTCTCTAGAGCTGTAAAAATGTAAACAATAGGCTGTTGCCATGGGACCAGTGGCTGAAGCTGCTCTGGACTGGTGGTCGTCAAGGGGAGGATCCACCCCCTAACAACCACCACCCAGTCAGAGTGCTGACAGCAGTGTATCCTAGCAACAGCCTTTTCATTGGTTGCTAATTTTGATCCAGACAGCAACAGATTTGATTCTGAAATCTGGTCAATATGGTCCGGGTAAATGATTAATATCAGGAGGATTGTATACCCAAATCAGTCTGTGTATAGATAGCTATAGACTTACTCTTCTCACTGATGCCCCCCACTCATTGGGCGGAGTTGGGAACCCAGGGGTCACATTCCTCACATCTAGAGTCATCCAGAACTGAAATATGATAAGATTACCATATATACCTGAATATAAACCTAAATATGAGTATGTTACACATTTTACATAAGGGCCAACAATAGTGCACAAAATATCATTTATGAACAAATGACCCATCATAACCAGCTCAAAAATACAATTTAACCCGTAAAAGGGGGTAAATGGATAAACAGAATGAGCCCATGTGATTTTATTTTATTTTTTTACCCTTTTCACAAAAAAAGCGTGATTGTATTTATTCACATTCATTTTATTGGCATTTCTATTGACTGCTATTTTGTATGTTAGCAGTGATGGCTGCATTTTGTTCCCTAGGTTTATTCTTGAGTCAGAGCAGGTTATTCTGGGGTTAAGATTTGTACTTTGGTTTATTTTCTGATGGGTTTCAGGGTAGGTACTTGGATGAAGGAGGAATCATGGGTAAGTACTTGGATGAAGTGGGGATCTGGGGAAGGTACTTGGATGAATAGGGAATCTAGTGTAAGTACCTGAATTAGGTCAGGATCTAGGGTAAGTACCTGGATGAAGGAGGGATCTAGGATAAGTACCTGGATGAAGGAGGGATCTAGGGTAAGTACCTGGATGAACAGGGGATTAAGGGTAAGAACCTGGATAAAGCGAGGATATAGTGTAAAGACCTGGATGAAGCCGGGATCTAGTGTAAGTACCTGAATGAAGGAAGGATCTAGAGAAGGTACTTGGATGAAGAAGGGATCTAGGGTAAATACCTGTAAGAAGTGGGGATCTAGTGTAAGTACCTGGATGAAGCGGGGATCTAGTGTAAGTACCTGAATAAAGTGGGGATCTAGTGTAAGTACTTAAATGAAGTGGGAATCTAGTGTAAGTACCTGGATGAAGTTGGAATCTAGTTTAAGTACCTTGATGAAGTGAGGATCTAGTGTAAGTACCTGGATGAAGTGGGGGTCTAGTGTAAGTTCCTGAATAAAGCTGGGATCTAGTGTAAGTACCTGGATGAAGTGGGGATCTAGTGTAAGTACCTGGATGAAGTGGGGATCTAGTGAAAGTACCTGGATGAAGCGGGGATCCAGTGTAAGTACCTGGATGAAGCGGGGATCCAGTATAAGTATCTGGATGAAGCGAGATCTAATGTAAGTACCTGGATGAAGTGGGGATCTAGTTTAAGTACCTTGATGAAGCGAGGATCTAGTGTAAGTTCCTGAATAAAGCGGAGATCTAGTGTAAGTACCTGGATGAAGTGGGGATCTAGTGTAAGTACTTGGATGAAGCGGGGATCTAGTGTAAGTACCTGAAAAAAGTGGGGATCTAGTGTAAGTACCTGGATGAAGCGGGGATCTAATGTAAGTACCTGAATAAAGTGGGGATCTAGTGTAAGTACTTAAATGAAGTGGGACTCTAGTATAAGTACCTGGATGAAGCTAGATCTAATGTAAGTACCTGGATGAAGTGGGGATCTAGTTTAAGTACCTTGATGAAGCGAGGATCTAGTGTAAGTTCCTGAATAAAGCAGAGATCTAATGTAAGTACCTGGATGAAGCGGGGATTTAGTGTAAGTACCTGGATGAAGCGGGGATCTAGTGTAAGTACCTTGATGAAGCGGGGATCTAGTGTAAGTACCTGGATGAAGC
>NC_092860.1:5008905-5040096 GCF_032062135.1 Pyxicephalus adspersus | reverse complement strand
GGGGGGGGTGGTCAAAAAGTTGGTGGGGAAACACAGGACGGATTTAGTGCTCCCAGTTCTTCTTGCCACATGTATCTTGTAACCCCCTATTATTCTTTTACGTTTCTAATGCCCACCCCCTTAGTATGTTCCAGGTTTCCATCCTCTGTATTATACCCCAACTGTCCAGTGCCCCTGTATTGTCACCCAACTTTTCAATAACCACTGAAAAGTGCCGGGTGGTGCGCCCAACTGAAAGGAGCTGGGGAGAACACTATATATATATTCTGTATTGAAAAACCTTTTATGTTTCCTCTTTATAAGGCACATGCAAAATATTTCATATTAATATTTACCATCTGCTGCCAGTAGGTGGAGTGTTTCATACAGTTTTATAGCTGCTGTGCTAAAAGTAGAGCAGGAGAAATCAGATTACATCTGCTTCTGAATGACTTATAGGAGGGAAACAGCCTCTTGTCCCATTGGTGACAGAAGATGGAACCTAATCAATTATACACAGGCAGCCTCAAAGCATGCAGACACTGCTGAGTTTGCTTGTGCAGGGACAAATAATACAACATGGCCTGTTCTTGGCTGAAGGGGTCTTACTGTAAATGGTAGGTAGAACTGCTAGCATCCAATTGGCTGAATGTGAGGACCAATCAGAACTAGCATTGCAAGTCATACCCTTAATGTATTGTATGTATATATGAATCAGCCCTCCCGCTATTGTGAAAAAAGTCCCAGAATCCTTTGCTGCCTGGGCACAATGGATTTACCTTGACGCACCAAGCCGGGCATCTCTCTATTCATTATTATTTTTTTAATAAACCGGATTTATATAGCACCAACATATTACACAGCGCTGTACATTAAATAGGGGTGGCAAATGACAGACAGAAACAGGAGGAGGAGAGATCCCTGCCCTGAAGAGCTTACAATCTAATCCTAACCTATTATTTTTGTTGACTGTCCTGCAGATTTGACAACTATTCAGCCAATGTCATGGTGGACGGGAAGCCTGTCAACCTAGGCCTCTGGGATACCGCGGGTCAGGAAGATTACGATAGGCTGAGACCTCTCTCCTACCCTCAGACGGTAAGTGAGCCTGTCCTCCAATGGCAATGGAGAGCAGCAAGCTATAGGAATTACACGAGAGCGCCCTCTAGTGGCTCATCTATAAAGCTTTAAATTCCTATGTATTCTGTGCATTTATAATTTTGCTTTTATTTAATAAATGGCTCACTCATCTGTTTCTCTTTTCAGGATGTGTTCTTGATTTGTTTCTCTCTCGTCAGTCCGGCATCGTTCGAGAACGTCAGAGCAAAGGTAACAAAGGCCAATTTACCACCTTGGCAAAAAATGTGGTTGCAGAATCCTGTAGATAATTGAATAGTGAAGGAAAGACCCAAAATTGTCAGGTTCTTAGTTGACTGTGACCCCATTGGGGGTCCCTGGGGCACCCATTCAAGAAACTGGGACCCTATGTACCCAAAGTAACTTACATCACACAGCGCCCCCTTGTGATTGTTTTCTGAACAGCCGATATTCTTCATCAATTTCATGCTTGGAGCCATTTGCAAGGTTTGAGTTTAGCAGGCATTGAAAGGAAACATGAAAATATCGAGATTTGGCTTCATACTCTTTTCCTTGGTTTTTATTTAGTGGTACCCAGAAGTACGACACCACTGCCCCAACACCCCCATCATTTTAGTTGGCACCAAACTGGACTTGAGGGATGACAAGGACACTATTGAACGGCTGAGGGACAAGAGGTTGTCACCAATCACGTATCCTCAGGGTCTGGCCATGGCACGGGAAATAGGTAAGACCGACCCACATATCATGTTTCACTCTTGGTGGATCAATGCATTTATTAATTCATAATTTTAATTTTGAAAATTAAAAAAAAAAAATTTTTGCCCCAGGTGACAGGTCATCTTTAAAGAGGTGCTGTCAAGAGTCCAATAAGAGCCTTCTGATACCCCTTGGCCAGGTACACTCACCCCATCTGCCATTCCTTTTTGCTGTAGGAGTGTGCTATAAATTTTAGAGCTTATCCGGATGGATGACATCACTGCCTACCCCATGTGACTTTGTTGAAACCTGGCAATTGGCTGCTTAAACCGGAGCACTGTTACATGGGGAGGTCACATGATCTCCCATATACAAAAGCCCTAGGAGCAGTGATGTACGGGCTCCAGCATAGCATGACGGGGTGTGGATGGGTAAGTCTCATTGGAGCCGGGCTATCAAGAGAGCGCTGTCCCTAATTAGACAAATTGACATCAGCTTTTTAAATCCCCAAATTCTCAAATCTGAAAATTTCAGTATTGAGATCTCTGGGCCTTTGCCCGAAGGTCCACCCTTCCACTTGGATTTTTAACTTCCTGGGAGCACATTTTGGGGCAAAGAGAGTAATATTCTCAATGGGGGGTCACAGACAGCAATATGAACTTGTCCCAAATATAGGAGTGAGCTTTAGGAAATGATTTTGGACTGTGGGGAATAGGGAGGAATTTATTGCTGCCTTTCTAAAGATGCCGATTGCCTGGCTTACAGCCATTGCTTCCAAGTTGGGAAGCAAAAGGACTGGCATGACAGCCTGGCAGTTGGCATTTTCAGAAAGGCTGGGCTATGGCCCCTTGATTACCTTTTTTTTATCAGTGTCACATGACCCCGTGTCTAACAACCCTTCCTCTTTCTACAAAAGGCTCCGTCAAGTACCTGGAGTGTTCAGCTCTGACCCAACGCGGCTTGAAGACCGTCTTCGACGAGGCCATCCGCGCCGTCCTGTGCCCTCCCCCCGTCAAGCGGCCTGGCAAGAAATGCACCGTGTTCTGAGCCCTCCCGCGCCGGTCGGAAAGCTGGACCAAACCCGTACCATCTCTTTCCAAAGACGTGAAGCCCCACCAAAAAAGGGCGGCGTGGAGCGGACGGAGACCCGCAGATGTTTTCCGTGGTTTAGTGTTTTGTGAATGTACGGAGCATGGGGTGGGAGGGGGTTGGGTGAGGCAGCAACAAAAAAAAAAAATACGCACCTCCCGACAAAAGGGAGCGATGGGTCTAGACTCGTGTGTGACCCCTCCGCATGAGTACGTGTTAATGCTGACAGCGATAACCGACACTGTGTTGCTGGCACGTGGCACAGCGCTACGAGTCTCGCCAAGATCCGACACGGACCCAACACCTGAAACTGAACTTGTGCCGTGAAGGGCGGAGCCTGGACTGCCTGTGTCATGCTGCATTACCAATCGCTGGCCGTCTTACATTTCTATTGCATGGGGATAGTGTCTGGTTTTCATGTTCTGTGTTCTGGTTTCCAGAATTTCCGTGAATTCTGTAGTCGATGTTTTAATATTTGGTATTAACGTGTGAGTGTCTTTGACGCCTTTGTTGAGTTTTGGTGCTTTGAGACACCGACGGAGGAGAACGCAGATGTTCCCGTACGAGAGGCACGCTTTATTAACCAGAGGTGTATTTCAAATAACATTTTGTTTAAAAAAAAAAAAGTTGTGGCTGTTTAATTTTACCATCACTTTGGTCGTGACCATGCATGGCGCTACACCAGCATGCTGGATTGGCAGTGGATTGATGCCAAGGCCTTGTACACTGGAGCAGATCCACTGCCAATTTTCTGCTCCATTCGATCCAAAGTCCAAAACATGGCACATGTACAATATTCTGCCAGCTTGGGTGAAGTATGGGACCAGTCAGATCTGCTTTATTGTCCACAAAACATTTGACCTCCCTCCATCCCAAAAAATTGGTCATACATATGATTGGTTGGCTGTTGGGTTCACTTCAGGTCCGATCATTATTTTGGATGAGAAGTGAAAATCAGCTTAGCGCACTAGGCCTAATATTACACAATATTTATATAGCGCCAACATATTACACAGCGCTGTACAAAGTCCATAGTCATTTTACTAACTGCCCCTGCCATAGTCATTTGTCATTAACACAGTCTACAGTCAATTTTGGGGAGAGCCAATTAACCTAACTGCATGTTTTTGGAATGTGGGGGAAACCCACGCAAAGATGGGGAGAACCTGCAAACTCCATGAAGAAAATGTCCTGGCCGAGAGTTGACCTCGACTTACAGGTCAATTCAACAAAAAGTATGAAGAAACTCTCCAATGGGGATGCATATATAAGAAAAATTAAGCTTAACTGCAAGGAAAATAAAATGTATTCCTGTAATGGGGCTCTCCTGTACTGTGAGGGTTAAAAGGTCATTACATACTGTATCCTTCCAAGCCCCCCATCTGTGCAACCACCCCCCACCCCAAAACCACCTCGCAGCACTCAGTCCATCAGTCCCATTGTTTTTGTATGGAATGCAGTACCAGCATTGTGAGAAAGCCCTGGGCCTCCCCATACAGGGGTCTGTAAATAAAACTTTTCTGATTCCTCTACATAGATAAAATGGTGGGGGGTCACCAGCGAGAGAAAACAGGTGCCCTTGCTGTATTCAATACTGAACTTTGCTATGCTGAGGTATATTGAATAACTGGAAGCTTTGCAATACACCAACATAACAGCTTACATATCCAAATGTATACTTACACAATTCTCTGTACTTTACCCCTCAGCTCAGACTAATTGCTGCTGAGCAACCAGAAAGTTAGTGTTTATAATTAAAGCCCAACTTTTGCATAGATTGGAGAAAAGTTAAATGGGAACAAAAAGTGAGGATTATACACAATATGTAAAAAAAATCCTGTGTCTGAGCAGTGCCCTGAGAAACTAAACTTTCATCTAGTTAACCCCCCAGACGTACTCTTCTTGGTGTGACTGTGCAGCCATATATGTGCAGGGTGAGATGGAAGTATTACTGGCCCTGATTGAGATTTACAGGAGATTTGGTGTTGTCCCTATTGCAAGCTCACTGTTCTCCTTGCTGGAGGCACTGACACGAGGAAGCTCATCCTGCAGACCCTATCTATGTGACTTGATTAAAAAAAAAAAAGTTGCAATGTTGTATTTTTATCACATGGAGAGAGGAGTCTATGGTCAGATTGGTCATGAGTTTGTGGTGCAGTTACTGCTTTCTCATGCCAGTGAGCAATATGGTGCAAGTGACCTAGATGCCGGCAGCTGAGAGCTGCACAGGATCACTCAATCCCAAAAAGGGGCATTTTTCCAATAAGGGGAAAGAGATGCCGATCTCACACATGCTCAGTGCAAGATTGGGTGACGTAGCAAGAATACAGAAATTTCCTCAGCGCCGAGACGAAAAAGAATTCTAGGATGACGTGGGACTGGATCGATGCTTCCGCCTTTCGGCAGGAGACTGATGACAAAATCTCTGCTAGGCAAAGTCAGTGGGCTGGAACTCAAGGATGGCTTTTCAATGATAAAATAGGAAGAAATAGTGTTGGTGTACATTGTAATAAATAAAAAATGGACAACATGGACATCTGTTCCTTACACCTACCCATATGGCCAAAAAGAAGTGGACACCAATCCAAATTAATATTGCAACAGCATACCAATACATTGTGGACAATTGTACACTTCTATCCTTGTGGTTATCAGTATTGGTGTTTTAATTCCCAACATGGCAGCCCCCTGTGTACAAAGCCAGCTCTATAAAGATGGTGTGCTGAGCTTGGTGCAGAGGAGACAGTCCTGACCTCAACCCTACTGAATACCATTGGAATAAACAACTGAGCTCCAAGTCTTCCCATGTAACATCAGTTTTAGACTTTGATTTGAATGGGCACAAATTCCCACATGCGCCCCCCAAAATCCTGAGAGAAGGCTATGCTAGTTATCAAAGGGATCAGCTCCATAGTCATAGGAATAGTATTGGAATGGGATGTCCAATACATTTTAATTCAGGTGTCCACCAACATTTGGCCATAAAGTGTATTCATGCAAACATCTACGATTCCCCTAAAGTGACCCAGTGTTCACCCTTTAAGGGGGCCACATGGGTAGCGGCAATGAGGATCGGGCTTTTGATATGTACTCTGGTATTTTCCTCAGAAGTCATGGTGCCCAAGACACATGGGTTCACAGGATTTTGATACCTCAACCTGTGGTTGGCAGCTCGGTTCCATCTCCGCCTTGGTCACAGCTATGATGAGTGACCTGAGAATAATTACCGTATTTTTTGCCATATAAGACGCACTTTTTCTTCCCCAAAACTGAGGGGGAAAAGTTAGTGCGTCCTATACGACAAATGTGTTAAAAAAAATAATTAAAATATTATACTCACCTGATACCCGGATCCTGCTGCACAGCGGGACCATGGAGGTAAGGATGTGACAAAAATACGGGCTTAACCATCCTAGCCATTTTTTTTTGCCCGTACGAAGGTCAGGCTTAACAGCTAGGTGGTTAATTAAAGCTTAACTGCAAGGAAAATAAAATGTATTCCTGTAATGGGGCTCTCCTGAATTTGAGGGTTAAGAGGTCATTACATACTGTATCCTTCCAAGCCCTCCATCTGTGCAACCGCCCCCCACCCCAAAACCACCTCGCAGCACTCAGTCCATCAGTCCCATTGTTTTTGTATGGAATGCAGTACCAGCATTGTGAGAAAGCCCTGGGCTGCCCCATACAGGTGTCTGTAAATTAAACTTTTCTGATTCCTCTACATAGATAAAATGGTGGGGGGGGGGGCACTTTTAGGGGTCACCAGCGAGAGAAAACAGGTGCTCTTATTGTATTCAATACTGAACTTTGCTATGCTGAGGTATATTGAATAACTGGAAGCTTTGCAATACACCAACATAACAGCTTACATATCCAAATGTATACTTACACAATTCTCTGTACTTTACCCCTCAGCTCAGACTAATTGCTGCTGAGCAACCAGAAAGTTAGTGTTTATAATTAAAGCCCAACTTTTGAATAGATTGGAGAAAAGTTAAATGGGAACAAAAAGTGAGGATTATACACAATATGTAAAAAAAAAATCCTGTGTCTGAGCAGTGCCCTGAGAAACTAAACTTTCATCTAGTTAACCCCCCAGACGTACTCTTCTTGGTGTGACTGTGCAGCCATATATGTGCAGGGTGAGATGGAAGTATTACTGGCCCTGATTGAGATTTACAGGAGATTTGGTGTTGTCCCTATTGCAAGCTCACTGTTCTCCTTGCTGGAGACACTGACATGAGGAAGCTCATCCTGCAGACCCTATCTATGTGACTTGATTAAAAAAAAGAAAAGTTGCAATGTTGTATTTTCATCATTGGGAGAGAGGAGACTAAGTCTTTGGTCGGATTGGTCATGAGGTTGTGTTGCAGTAACTGCTTTCTCATGCCAGTGAACTGCTGAATTGGAGGAGACTCTACAAGCTGTGTCCACACATGGCAGCCCTATAAAGAATGAATGTGGTACTGTACTGCTCACTGATGCCTACTGTTCAATCTGCAGAATCCGATTCTTTAGGAGCCAGCAATATGGTGCAAGTGACCTGGTAAGATGCCAGCGGCTGAGAGCTGCACAGGATCACTCAATCCCAAGGGCATGCGCAAAAGGGGCATTTATCCAATAAGGGGAAAGAGATGCCGATCTCACACATGCTCAGTGCAAGATTGGGTGACGTAGCAAGAACAACGAAAGAGATCTAAAATGGCGGCGCATAGCATTTCCTCAGCACCGGGACGAAAAAGAATTCTAGGACGACGTGAGACTGGATCGAGGGAAGGTCCTGCGCCATTTGAGGGATCTGCGGATTTAAGGTTTTTTAATCTAATTTTTTTATTTTCAGTTTAGTTCACTTTAAGAAATGCTTCCGCCTTTCGGCAGGAGACTGATGACAATGTCTCTGCTAGGTAAAGTCAGTGGGCTGGAACTCAAGAATGGCTTTTCAATGATAAAATAGGAAGAAATAGAGTTGCTGTACATTGTAATAAATAAAAAATGGACAACATGGACATCTGTTCCTTATACCTACCCATATGGCCAAAAAGAAGTGGACACCAACTAAAATTAATATTGCAACAGCATACCAATACATTGTATTGTACAGCATACCAATACACTTCTATCCTTGTGGTTATCAGTTTGGGTGTTTTAATTCCCAGCATGGCAGCCCCCTGTGTACAAAGCCAGCTCTATAAAGATGGTGTGCTGAGCTTGGTGCGGAGGAGACAGTCCTGACCTCAACCCTACTGAATACCATTGGAATAAACAACTGAGTTCCAAGTCTTCCCATGTAACATCAGTTTTAGACTTTGATTTGAATGGGCACAAATTCCCACATGTGCCCTCCAAAATCCTGAGAGAAGGCTATGCTAGTTATAAAAGGAATCAGCTCCATAGTCATAGGAATAGCTTTGGAATGGGATGTTCAATAAGTTCCATGTCAGGTGTCCACCAACATTTGGCCATACAGTGTATTCATGCAAACATGTACGATTCCCCTAAAGTGACCCGGTGTTCACCCTTTAAGCGGCCACATAGGTAGCAGGATATTTGATATGCGGCCACATAGGTAGCTTTTGATATGTACTCTGGTATTTTCCACCAAAGTCATGGCGCCCAAGGCGCACAGGTTCATAGGATTTTGATACCTCAACCTGTGGTTGGCAGCTCGGTTCCATCTCCGCCTTGGTCACAGCTATGATGAGTGACCTGAGAATAATTATACATCAGATAAACATTCCAAAATATGCTGCTTCTGTCTTATGTACAGACTAGGAGCTGCCATACTAAAAAAAAGGCCAAAGAGAGAGGTGTCACAAGGCAGGAAAGGGCTGAGAGAATTAACCTTCAGGTTACAGGTAACACAAGCCCGATTAGCCTCCCTACTCAAAATGATGGAGAAGTGTCAGATGGAAAGAAGAATAAGAAGTCAATCCGAAACCAGGCTGATTTTTAGGGTTCCAATCTACCTGAACCTCCCATACCCAGCAGCAAATTGATTGCCAATATAGTTTTAAAAAGCGACAGGTCCTCTTTAAACTCCTTTCTAAGCGCTCCGAGCCAGCAAACCATGAAAAATAATGCAGGACGGAGCATGTTAATGGTTTATTGATTCACCTCTAAGGCAGCCAGGAATGAACACACCAAGCCCACAGATGGTTTCATTATACACTCCTGTCATGGGTCTAATTGTTAATCTGCACTCTGCACACCTTCAGGGACTGAATGGAAGAATAAGCAATAAAACCTTGTAACTGCAAACCTCCGTACCCAAAAGATTCACGGCCAATTACAGAGCAGAGATTTTGCTGGCTGTCCACGAATCAGAGCTCAGGAAGACTTGAGGGCCCCTCAGCTGATTAGGTAGCCCCCATCTACGGGGAGACACGCACCGGTAGTCATCCCGCTCTTGTCACTGAGAAGAAAGAGAATGCTATTGACCACATCTTCCACTTCTGAAAATGAAGAGGAATGATTAACGTTAGATAGGAACAACGACACAGCCTACAGTTTACAATCCAATTATTATTAATAAACAGGATTCATATAGCGCCAACATATTACGCAGTGCTGTAAATTCAATAGGGGTTGCAAATGACAGACAGTGACACAGGAGGAGGAGAGGACCCTGCCCTGAAGAGCTTACAATCTAGGAGGAGGGGGAAGTATCACACAATAGGAGCGGCGATATGGGTATCTAATCCAAGCCTCTTAGATTGTAAGCTCTTCAGGGCAGGGTCCTCTCCTTCTGCTGTGTAATTGTTTGTATCTGTCTGTCATTTGCAACCCCTATTTAATGTACAGCACTGCATAAAATGTCGGTGCTATATAAATGTTTAATATTATTATTAATATCAATATTATATTACCAATGCCAGCTAAATTATCCAAGGCCAGATTTCTCCAAATCTCCAATTCATACACATGAATAAAATGAATGTGCAATAAAGATTCTTTGCCATTTAATTTCTAGCTATCAGCTAAAGTGAATCCAGTCCTTGGATTAGGTGGCTGCATTAGTTTTCATTTTTAGGCTTTTTTATTTTCCCCTGGCGATCCTGCCAGTGGCATACTTACTGTCCTAGGGTGACAACGCTCACTTACCTACTGAAACAGCTTGGACAACCAAAAGCAAGACTACATAATGCCTCCCCCCCTCCTTAACTGTATTTCATAGGGAAGGGGGGGGGTGTTCTGCAATGCACAGGAGATAGCTGGGAAGGACGATAACATGGTTTGAGATTTCGGTACTGCATGTTGCATTAGATTTTATAGGGGGGGGTTCAATAGGTATTTTCTGTACAGAAAAAGTTGCAGCTTGAGAAAAGGAAATTAATGCAATCTGACTCACCACCTTTAAGAGCTGCTAAATATCACAATATTACTTTTGTATATGTATATATGACAGGTTCTCTTTCAATCCCCATGAGAAACCTTAGTGGTGGATGGTGTCAGAGCTTACACACAGTTTGTGATATGGTCATGTGACATGTTCAGCCAATAAGCCTCTAAAGCCCGAGCGCTGGGTCCTGGCTTCAGACCATTGGCTGTTCAGGCCTGTGAACTACCGGTAGGTCATGGGTTTGTTCATTTAGCCACTCAGGGCTAAGTCTTGGTCCGGGGTGCAGGCAATTGGCCAATTAGGCATGAGCCCTAGGCCATGGGTTTGCCCATCTGGCCATTGTGGCCAAAGCACTGGGTCCTGGCATCGGGCAATTAGCAGAGGACAGAGCTCTGGGTTCCGGGTTCAGCCAATTGCATGCTTGGGCCTGTGCACTGGGTTTGGCCAATTTGTCACTCGGGCCTGAGCGCTGGGTTTAGGAAATTGTCCATTCATGCATGGGCAATGGGTCCTGGTTTGAGCCAATTTTATGCTCAGGCCTAAGAGCTGGGTCCTGGGTTCTGGCAAATTCGTCCCTCAAGCCTAAGCACGGAGTTCTGGATTCAGGCAATCGGTAACCCAGACCTGAGCATGGAATCCTGGAAGTAAGGAAAGGATGTGACATATAGAAGAGATATCCCCTACACCTGGAAGCACCGGCTCTTTCCAAAGTCTGCAACAGGGCTGCACAATGAAGAGAAGTCTTCAAATCCCAAATCTAAACAAAATATTCTGTGTGGACAAAACCTTTATCTGTGCCCTGTAGAGGAGATTTACCCCAATGGTGGAATATTTCTCTGAGTGGTATTACAACGTTGGGTACATTTGTATTATTCCAGTCCTCACCTTCATAATTCTTGCCCTGGTGTCACTCGTATAGGAAGATAATAGGGATCTGCTCACAGACACCATTAAAAGAAGTCTGCTAGAGATTTGGGTTTTGGCATACCCAATACTAGATTTGTCTTTAACCAACATAATGAGCAATCACCTGCAAAGCGTCCCATGGGAATCCGATTTAGCATCGGCTCGGCCTTCTCGGCATCGCTCCAGTTAGCACGTCCCATGTCAGTCATCACCACAGTGGGGTTCACACAATTGACTCGAATCTGAAAAAACAAAGAATGCTATATCAACCAATCAGGAGCCCACAATGGATTTTAAGGAAGAATATTGGACCGTCTGAACTGTTTAGTAATGCCCAATTACTGGAGACTGTTCCATCCAGCCTGGACCAATGATATCGGCTATAAAGCGCATATAGGATGAGTTAGAACCCATTGGCTCCTACAGTGACCGTGGGTGGAATCACAATATATGTCACCAGGCACTGAAAGTGGCCCTATTACATTAGGTGCCATGGAAGCCGCCATTGCTGAACTCATTCTATACAATCACCTGGATGTAAAGCTGATCTTCTATTATCGCAGTCACACACAGGATACATGATTGAAGCTAATTGTCTCATGATAACATCACAAGACAATTAGCTGAATACCTGAGCTGCTACTCATTCTGGGTCAAGATCAGAACACCAACCAGATGAGCTGTCTATTATAGAACCAACAATGGCAGCTTACATCAATGACAGGTCCACTTTAATGTATAAGATGCAGATTGTTCAGGAAAATATTATCAGTATTCCATTACAGAGAGCATTTTATACAAATCATTTCAAGCAGATGTCATATCAGGAGAAGAGAGGAAATAAAATACAATACCTTTTTTGGACCCAGTTCAAGCGCCATCACCTTTGTGAGCATGTCCAGGGCTCCTTTTGTGGAACCTGTAAAAAATAAAAAGATTAAGAAACAAAGAAAAGATTGCATTCTTAGGTGAAACTAGATCCCTTCTAATAATAAAAGACACACAAGAATGCAGATCTGTAATCATGATTCCATGATACAAATATACATATCAGCCGAAGGAAGTAGAAGACGGAGAGGTGTGCTGCAGTGCAAGGATCTCACTGACACTGCGCTGCTTCTCTTTGCTCCTTCCAGTCGATGGGTACCTGTAAGTGAAATTGAAGTGTGGAGCCGCTTAATGGGTCACTTATTTTGCAACATGGGAGTGCCGGAACGCCTGTGTGCTCTGTTCTCCTATGCCAGCATAGGTGGGGAGGGAAGGAAGCAGCACTTCAGAGTTATTTTATTGCCTCAGCTAAGCAGACTACAACCTCAGGACAACTTCACCAATATGCTGCTTCTCCTCCATTGTCAAATCAGCATGTTGGAGCCGGTCCTTGAATAAACTGGTTTGCTCAACTGCACAAAAGTTTAAGGACCTGGCCGTGTTGCCTGGAAAATGCTTGGACCGTTGCAAAGTATTCAAGCCATACAAACCATTTCACACAAACCAATACTGAATATTTCAGTTGTGTATGTGCTTGTCGTGCTTACAGTATACAGCATGATCCTGTAGGGCCACCTGAGACGCCTGGCTTGACACGTTGACGATGGCACCCGGTACCCCGCGCTCAATCATCTGACGTGCCACAATCTGATGGGAAAAATAGGAATGTTGGAAGGAGTAAGAAATGCCATATGTGCAAAATGCTGCGGAATACAAATAATACAATCTCAGAATATCTCTTAGATTGTAAGCTCTTCGGGGCAGGGTCCTCTCCTCCTCCTGTGTCACTGTCTGTATCTGTCTGTCATCTGCAACCACTATTTAATGTACAGCGCTGTGTTATATGTTGGCGCTATATAAATCCTGTTTATTAATAATAATAATTTGAAGTCCTAAGTAATTAGTAAAGCCCTAACAATGCATCAATGCAGAATCGGAGTTGTCTTGTTTTCATAATGCAATTGGAAGATTATTTTCTTCTGTAAATCAAGCAGGAATTAATAAATGTATCACTGTACATTGCTTGGCTTGTAAATGGGAAATCATCAGATTGCACTGAATATTGAATAGGAATATCATCAATGTCTTATCAATAAATCTGCAATAGTATTTGTAGGACTTACCTGAGATACAAGAATTACAGCTCTCACATTCACTGCAAAGCTCCTAGAAAAAAACAGCAAATGTCAGGCACAAATATAGAAATCAGCAATAGTGATATTCAGGGGCAGATATGGGGTAACTTGGGGTGGTGAGAGAACAATTGCAGCTGCTCCCCATTAGTAAATCATTTATCCATTCTGCCACATCCCCAAAGTTGGAACAAGGCAAAGCAAGAGAACCCACAAATGGGACTTTTTTTAAAAAACGCATGTAAACGTTCCTATTGCATTTCTTTGGGTTTTTATACTATTTATTAGCGTTCTAAAGCTTGCCTTTAAAATGCTGGAAAACGCCTATGCCACTTTTTACTAATTTGCATATTAAGTGCTCAAAAACGCGGGAAAACGTCTCAATAAATCAATGGAAGCGTTTACCTGCATTTTTGGGCGTTTTCCAGCTTTAAGTCTTTTATTTTTTTAAACATTGCTAGCAACGTTTAAGATTAATGTCATATACATGCCCCAAGGAAACGTCCTGCTGTAGATTAACCCATTGGAATGCATTTGGGTTTCTAACATGGGCTTTAAAAGCCTCAAGTGAAACGCTGCGGAAAACGTCCGTGTAGACTAACTCCAATTTTTATCGTTTGTAAACGAACGACGAACAATCCTGCACGATATCTGCGAATGATCGTATAGCACCGATCCTGTACATGCAGATAACGATACGATCGTTCAAAGATATTGTACATACGTATATATACACACATACACTCACATACACAATACAGCCTGTATCAATCAAATGTTTGTTCATCGCGCATGCTCAGAACATGCACGATCACCGAACGACCGTACACACGATAGATGGTCAACGATCGTCGTCCAATCTGATCCGCCGGTCCGGCCGTTCATTTCCAACGACTATCCTCGTTCGTCGGCGTCGTTGGTTACTTTTTTTTTTACAAACGATTTTTGGCCAATCGGTTGTTCGTCGTTCATTTCCAACGATAAAAATTGGACGTGTGTACGCAGCTTAAGCCTTATGCTGGGTCTACATGGACAGTTTAAAAAAAGCATATAAAAGTTCCTACCACTTTATATACGTTTTTATGCACTTTTACAAGCATTTTAAGGCTTGGCTTTAAAACGCTAAAAAACTTTTATAAACGCCTATGACGCCTTTTACTGCGTTTATAAGTTTTACTGAATGAGTACAGGGGTACATAAAACCCCTTACTCATTCCCTAAAAGGATTAAGATATGTGTAAAAAAATTAGACGAGGCTTTAATGGTAAATTATTTTATTACATGTGTGTGTGTTTGTGTAACTAAACTTTTTTTTTTTTACAGGTTATCCCAATGACAGGATGATTCCCATGGCTGCAATCATGACATGAGCACAGCCCTGGGACTCATCCTGACAGTGAGGGATCCCCGGTCACAAGGGGTTAAATGAGGACAAGGCTCTTCATTCACCTCTAATGAGGTTTTACGTTTCTCAGCCATTCAGCACTAGACATGAATGGGTAGACTTGTGCCAATTCATCTCTAGTGCTCTGTGATTGGCTGAGAAATAGGAAACACTGATGACAGCTCAAGCATTATCAGGATTTCCCTTTCCTCAGCCAATCAGGAAGCAGAGCAGTCAGCTGAGCTACTATGCTGACAGCTCCGCTCCCCTGATTGCTCCCGCAGCCCTAGAGGAGCTGTGACATGTTCTGTATCTATAGCACATACTACGGCTCCTCTAGGGCCGACATCACCAGGAACTCCCGGGGAACGTCAGCGCACTCGCCTCTGTTCTGCACACTAGCGAGCAGGGAAGCCCCGTTCATAACTAGGAGTCGTCTGTATGTTGGATGTCCTTAACTCAGGGACTACCTGTACTGGAAAAAAAAAGTAGGAAAATAGAAGGAAAAACACCCCTTAAAATGCCCATGATGGAAACACAGATATGAACTACAGATCTATTAGACACAAGTGGAGTGGCCCCATAGTATGCTGCTGCACAAGTGCTCTGGACTCTCTATAGCCAACAGGGGCCCCCACAGTCACCCCAAACCAGTCCTTCACAGGAGCCCACTGTTTGCTATACCCGTCATTTTCCCAGAAAACAACCAATAAGGGACTTTATAGGAATAACCACACACTTATCGAATGCTTCTTGGGTGACATCAAGAAACGGCTGCAGGTGAGCCACCCCTGCATTATTCACCAAGAGGTCCACCGGCCCTATCGATCTGATGGCAGCTTCGGTCGCCGACCAGTCCCCTAAATCCACACATATCGTCTCCACTCCTGGACACTGCAAAGATAGAAAAAAAATGTATTCATTACTCCAATTCATAATCCTACCAAACACTGCTTGGAAAAAACGTTCTCCATTTCATGCAAAAGGGGAAAATTTCAGCTTCATCATTATTATGTATTAATATAGCACCAACATATTCCAGAGTGCTGTACAAAGCCTATAGTCATGTAAGTAACTGACCCTTCAGGAGCTTACAATCTCCATATGTCTTATCATAGTCTAAAGCTAATTCAGGGGAAGCCAATTAACCTAAAGACAGATATTGAATATGAAAAGTAGTTTAGGAGGATCACTTCTTATTCATTTTGTTTTCTCTCTGACATCCATGTGCTGAATACATCAGATGAGATCCTGCTTGGTGGCTTCTGCTTTGTGCCCCCGTGCTATACACATGGGTGCTTGTCTCCCTTCCATGTCCACATCCAGGGGTGACAACACTGGAACTGCACAGGAAGCATTGTCACCCTAGGACAGGAAGTTAGGAACGGCTCATGTGTGAATCACCAGTGGGAACAAATACAAAAAGAAGAAAACTGCACTGGAAATAACAGAAGGCGGTGCAGTATATTTATTTGTATTTATTTAAAAGTCATAGAGAGCAAAATGATCTTTTAATCATGGTTCTAGTTATATTTGCAGGCTTGTCATCTGCAGCCCTTGTTTTTTGTACAGTGCTACAGAATGTGTTGGTGTTTTATTATTAAAAGATAATATTAACTGTAATTGAAAAATAAATGATACATGAAGATAGCATAACTTCAGTTACAAGTACAAGTAGTCCCCGGGTTACATGCGAGATAGGGACTGTAGGTTTGTTCTTAAGTTGAATTTGTATGTAAGTCGGAACAGGTACAATTATTTTAATAAATGCAATTAGGACAGATGTTTGTCTCAACATATTATTATGCAGCGTGGTGTCAGTAGCTGTATAAAATCCTCACTGTCAGCTAATCACAAACAAAGCAAAAAAAAAATCCTTATGGAGCCCAGACATTTATTAACTTCTGGAGCAAGCTGTTCTTGAGTTAAAAGAGCCTGCAGAACAGCAAAAGATTTCTTCTGCAAGTCATGCTTAATGTACAGCTCTGCGTAATATGTTGGCGCTATATAAATCCTGTTTATTAATGATAATAATGCAAACCGCCCTTCCCCTCATCAAGCCTCTGTCATGCACACTAACGAGCAGGGAAGCCCGGTTCATATCTAGGAGTCGTCCAGATGTCCTTAACTTGGGGACTACCTGTATTATAATATATGGATCATGAAGGTGTCTTGAATCTTACAGTTGCTTTTCTTTATCAAGCAGACACAATTTGATTAGAACAGCATGTCCCCTGCCAGCATGGCCGCAGAAAAGCAGTGTTAGAGCAGCAGTCTCTGAAATCAGAAAAGCCCATGCACTTCAATGCTTCACGCCACATTTATTGTACAGTGCTCCATAATATGTTGGCACTATATAAATCCTGTTTATTAATAATAAGTGCAGATTTGACTCTGCAAGGAGCATACTGGTCTGCTGTACATGGACTGCCGCTTCCATACACCGTGCAAGAATCCTTTTGCAAAGCATGCTGCCAAGGGACGAAGCTTTTAAAAGATTGCTTTCTAAAAATTCAAGTTTTTAAACTTTTTTATGCAGCTGAGAATAAACTATTTAAACAGAAAGATTAACTTGGCTTGCAAACTACAAAACTGTTTATATAACTTTGCCTGTTATACTAGAATGTGGCCACTAGATGTCGACATTGTAGCGCTTACCTCCCTGGCCAGACTCTCCAGGTCTTCAGGACTGCGGGTGAGAGCGATGACTGCAGCCCCGGCAGCCCGCAGAGCCTTCACCGTCCCCCGGCCGATCCCTGCACAGAGAAGCGGTTATGCACAGCTCTTACTGGGCTCCCCAGCCTCTGTATGCCCCTACTTACCCTTCCCTGCCCCGGTGACCACAGCTCGGCGTCCTGCGAAGCTGATCTCCATTGCCCCTTGGTGCAGACTGGGGCTGACAGCGATGGCCGGGGCTTTTAAAACTGGGCGGAGCTTTGAAGTTCTTCATTAACTTTCTGCAACTTTTGCCAAAATGCCCAGGGAGCTTTTATTCTGATCTGGATGTCAACAGGAAACTGACTGCTGATCTGCAAAATCCAGAGTGTAACCATGCAAGAGGAGCCTGGGGGCCAATGACACAAATGGCAAGGTGCAGCATGTCTTCCATGTTTAATTTAGGCATGTTCTCATGTCCTATGGCTTCAGATCATAGCAGAATGCATGCCTCATTCTGTGCAGAAGGGTGCCTTTAAGCATGTTATTGCAAAGCACACAGCATGTGTTGTTGGGCTGGAGGTGCTCCATCAGATTTTGCTACCTGGAAGGTAAAGGAACTGGAAGGTTAAGGTTGGGGTTTGGGAACTAGGTAGGTCAGGCATCAGGAAAGGGGAGGAAGATTGGCTGCTGGGCAGAAAAGTTAAGATTTTGCATGGGCAGGAGGCTCAGATCAAACACCAGGCAGGGGTTAAGGTTTGGGGTTTTTGGGGCCACTGAGAAAAGAGGGTTTGTGGGTAACATTAGGGAGCAAATTCTGATGGAACACTTTATTCTTTCATAACATAACTCTATACAGGTAGTCCCCATGTTACATACGAGAGGTTTGTTCTTAAGTTGAATTTGTATGTACAGTTAGGTTCAAAAAAATATTTGGACAACTTTTTTCTAATTTTGGTTCTGTACATTATCACAATTAATTTTAAATGAAACAACTCAGATGCAGTTGAACTGCAGACTTTCAGCTTTAATTTAGTGGGTTGAATTAAAAGTTTGCATAAAAATGTGAGGAGCTAAAGCCTTTTTTTTTTTTGTTACACAATCTTTTTGTTCAACCCACTGAATTAAAGCTGAAAGTCTGCAGTTCAACTGCATCTGAGTTGTTTCATTCTAAATTAATTGTGATAATGTACAGAACCAAAATTAGAAAAAAGTTGTCTTTCCAAATATTTATGGACCACTGTAAGTTGGGACAGATACAATATTTTATTTAATGCAATTAGGACAGATGTTTGTCTCACCATATTATTAGGCAGCATAGTGTCAGTTACTGTAAAAAATCCTCAATGTGAGTTACAAACAAAGCAAAAAAAAAAAAAAAACTTTATGGAGACATTCATTAACTTCTGGAGCAAGCTGTGCTTTGATATGCACAAGATGTTGTAGAGGAGAAAAGATTTCTTCTGCAAGTCATGCAACCAACAAGCCTCCATCATGCACAGGAACAGCAGGGAAGCCACGTTTGTATCTAGGAGTCGTCTGTATGTTGGATGTCCTTAAGTCGGGGACTACCTGTACACACATTACCAATGCACTGCAACACGGCTACACAATTCCACTGGATCACACTTTTTGTTGCCTTCTTCTGGATCAACGTTGCATATGGTTCTCCCTGAAATGTGCAGGTTCCTAGTAAATAAAATTTCCCTGGTGGTTGAATAGATGACCTTGTGTCTTTTCAACCTATATAACTGTGTATGTGTGTGATGTGCAGAATGCAGCAGCTTATTCCAATTGAAATTCAGTCATTTACACGACTCAGGTGAAGTCAATGAGAATCATCAACCTGTGTGCTTCAAACACTGAGAAGAACGTTTCAAGGCCACCTTCAGGTGCATTTTCCTAATGCTGGTCACATAAAGAATTGGTAAGATCAACTGCAAGGGAAGGGAATGGAAATTGCCACAGTCAGATACAAAAGAAAAATGTGAACACTTTCAACAACTTTTTTTTTTTTCTTTCGATTCAGTTGCAGTTCAATCTTTTAGTATTGGAGCTGTCAGCTACTAGTTTGTTTTTGGCATTACGAGGGGGTGCTGAGAAGTTCCTGGCTTTTCCCAGAAAGGAGAGAGCCAGAGTTATGAAATAACACATTTATTCATCATCTTCCCCCCTCAGACTGATGCACTTGGTACAGCGTAGTTGTGACTTTTCTAAACCGTCTGATAAAGTTCCTTTGGCTGGGCCACAAACCAGCTCTCAGCAGCATGTTTGATAGAGCATGATAGATTTGAGTGTCATTAGCATACAGATGGTACTGTAAGCCATGGAGGATATGAGACTACGGAGAGAGGATGGAACTATAATGGGCTGGGGAACCCAATCATCTGATACAGAAGTAGCAAATATCTTGCCAATAAAATAGAAACTGTGTGTGGCTGGTCCTTACTCCGATGCAGCAGTGGGTATGTTGTACTGCTGTAAAGAGTCCACTGTGCTTACACACAGATCCCAGCAATCCTTCTCTACAGTCAGGTTGCTTAACAGAAGCTGAAACTGACTTATAACTGAATAAAAAAAAAAATCTAGACACAAATGACGTTACCAGGATATTTCAGCGAGACTTTAACAGTTTACTGCTTGACTTTCCTTGAAGCAGTCTGCCAATACACGTTCACATAGAAATTCAACTATGAAATATATAAAAACAACTTTTTATTTACATTCAGCAATAACATCTGTACAGACCATTCACTTTAAATATTTTCAAGGCAAATAAATTATAATCTCACCTGGCATTGGCCTTATGAAGAGAAGACCATGGGTAACAGAATAAAGACATGATAGACCACAACATATTAATATAGATGGGATCACTCGGCCATCGTAATCACAGCTTAAAGTGGACCTATGCTGTGCTCATATTTTTCGCTTCATTTGCTGTCCCTGCCTTTTTACCTCATCACACTGTTAGCCCACTGGGGTGAAAAGAATTACCCAATAGGTTCAGTTATGGAACCAGATAGATCTCTCCCTCTTCCTTCTATATTAAAGCAATGTGCAGCCAAACATCAAACCTGGGTCACAGACCCTGGTCCTGTGTAAGCCCAGGTTGACTTTTACAATATTTATACAATGTTTTTTTTCCCCATTTGGTGGGTCAGAGTGCTGTGGAGTCTAAGGAAGGTATATCTAGGCAAAGCACAGTATTGGACAAGTATTCAATACTTTGTGGCTGTATTTACATTTTGTTACCAAACAGAAACTTTCTTTGTTAAAAAAAAAAAAAAAAAATCACCCTTTTTAGTTATTGTGAATATTAAAATATGCTGGTTATCAGCTATTAAAAACATGAGAATTTCAAGGCAGTGTGCATGTCCAGCTCTCATGCCCAAGGCATTGACTCAGTGTGCACGCTCAGCTCCCAAGGCCAAGGCAATGACTCAAATGCTCATTCCCCCTAAAACAAACACATGGCACAAGAAATAAATGCCCCCACCGGAACCAAATTATACTCAAATCTTTTTGTTTTTAAAGAATGGTTTACAATAAAATGTGTGAAAAATACACCAATATGCAAAACAACTACCACTACCAGTATAAAAACACATATTTGTGAAAAGACACCAAGTGTGAATGTGACATTATTGTTCAAACAATAATGAAACAACAAAGAGCTTTAAACTTGCCCTATGTGACCATTTTTAGTCAATTTGAAGTAATCTGCCCGCCAGGAGCTCCCTTAATAAACAGAACTTGACTGACTGTAAAGTAGAAACTGGGCTGTACATTTTTAATTTCAATACATTATTTAGGAGTTTAGCACTCTGGCCTTTGAAGTGCTGGGTCACAGGTTAAAATCTCGGCCTGGACACTATCTGCATGGAGTTTGCAGCTTCTCGCCGTGTCTGTGTGGGTTTTTTTTTAATTGACCTTAGACTGTAATAATGACATGAGTAGGGTAGGGACATTAGATTGTGAGCTTTTTGTGGGACAGCTAGTGATAGGACTATGGAGTATGTGCAGTGCTACGTAATATGTTGGCACTAAATATTATTAAAAGATCAAATCTAAAAAAATTAAAATAACAAGGGCTCTTTCAATTGTAATATCAAACGGTCATGAGGCCCACGTTAGAATTAGTCTACACGTAGACAATCTCCTGTGTGCTGAGGCAGAAAGACACCCTGACATCCTTTGCAGTTCCTCTCTAGTGAATAGGAGCTTTTATCTAAAAAAAAAACTCTGAAATAACTGCAGCGAATCCTTGTGCTCAGCAAAGCATGAGGTATGAGAAGAAAAAGATCTTAATTCATTGAGGTGCCTAATGATTACCATTGCTGACACAAATCAGAGAACAGACAATGGACACATATATCAGAGCACAGGCCATGGAGCTGAGTGCACACACATCAGAGCGCAAAGGTTTTCACAATTTGGTTTCCTGTTATTTCCCAGTCTACATAAACAATTTATAAACACAGGCATGGATAAGGATTATGGAACCATAATATGAAACATAGTCAATATCTGTGATCTCCCCAGCCTCTTTTAGCACCTGGCACTTTTTAGTAACCACCCGGCTGTTTTTAGGTAGGTACTGAAAAGTTGGGTCACAATACAAGGAGCACCACCCGCCTACAGCTTCTTCCCACGCAGCCTAAAAACAATTCTGGGGCAATATTGAATGTACTGAAAGGGTTTCATTTTAATTCATTTAAATGAACTGGGTGGAGATCCCACTGCATTACTCTTAGAGAGTTAGAAAATTTGCACTGATAGTGAAGGCTTTTCAATAGTAACTCAAATTTGTTCTGATGTTTAGAAGGTGCCCCATGTCTATCTCCTATAATAATGCTCTCTGAGGCCATGCTGCAATACTGTGTTGTGGGTACTGCAAGGTAACAATACTATTTGGGTTCATTCTGTTTCATTAGGGAAAGCAATAAGCTTCAGACAGTGATGAGGAAAGTAGCCATTGCCTTTTTTTTTTTAGTTTCAATGGTTAACAAACAGCTAATGACTTTTAGGAAATCCATTTCAGGTTTATGAATAAATTTCTTGGATCACCCAGCTTCACTTATGAAAGTGTATCCTCTACAGCCTTGGAGAGCTTTAATAAAGCAGGGCCACAAGGTCTATCTTCATGGCAATTTCTTCCTAGATTCCTAGGGCAGATATGCTTTTTAAACATTGTGTGCCACTTTAGCATTGTTTCACAGAAACAAAAAAAAACAAAAATCTGCAGATGCAAAAATCTAGATTAGGAATTTATATCAAAGACAAACTCTTCTTTTGTGGACACCAGCTTGTCTCTGGATAAAGCAGACAATGAATAGTTTTGAACCTGCAAAATGAAATGAAAAGGAATCAGTATGCAATTCATACAATGGAGGAGCATAAAACAGAACAGTGGCCCTTTGCTCCAGCAACCTGATTGCACTTTTGTTTTTTTACTTCCCAACTAGATACATTTACAATTTTTCTCAAAATATATCTGTGCAGAGACATCACACTGGCCTAGGCTCACAGCACTCCTGGACAAAATGCAAAGCATAATTAATATTATTAATAATAATATTAATATTAAATAGTATTTATATAGCATCAGGATATTAAGCAGCGCTGTACATAAACCTCCCTAGCAGTACATTTCTCTCTGGTTTTATATGTCTAAAAGCGGTATATTTGTTTTTCATGAAAATTTATTTTACAGTATAATATAAATAGTATGAGTATAATAAAGTTTGAAACACAAAATCATTTAAAACAGCGCTGGACCCCGGCGGATCAGGTAAGCGCTCTATTTACTAACCTTCCCTAGGTGTTTCAACACCGAGAGTGGTTTGGGGTTACCACTTGTAGCAACTTTTTTCTACCCCGAGTCACTCTTGGGGTTACCACTAGGGAGGTTAAATGACAGACAGTGACACAGGAGGAGAGGGCCCTGCCCGGATGAGTTTACAATCTAGGAGGTGGGGAAGCAGCATACAATAGGAGGGGAGATATGAAATGGTGGATGAGTAGGGAGGGTTTAGAGACAGAGGAAGATGGGTAGGCGAGTATTAAAAGATGGGTTTAGTGGCTCTTTTAAAGGAGCAGAAAGTAAGAACAAGCCAAATAGGATGTGGAAGACCATTCCAGAGAGTCAGGGCAGCTATAGAAAAGTCTTGGAGCCGTGCGTGTGATAAGGTTATGAGTGAGGAAGTCATTAGTAGGTCATTGGAGGAGCAAAGAGAGTGGCCAGGGGGGGATTTTTCTATCAGGTCAGAAAGGTAAGTGGGACAAGAACTGTGGAGGGATTTGAAGGCAAAGCACAGGAGCTTGAATTTAAATCTAAGGTGAAATAGAAGCCAATGAAGAGAACTACAAAGTCATTATATGTGTATGCTGTTTGGGAGAAAAGGTTGCCCACTGCAGGAAATTGAGGAAGCATCCATGATGTCACTGTACTATCTAGATCAGCCTTTCAATATCACTAACACAAAAGTCTTTGCTTCCTTCCTATTACCTTATTAACTTATTACCTGTTGATATTGCCAGTGGATCCCTTATTTTAAACTGCCTTTAACAGACTAAACTGTCCGACAAAAGTGGTCATTGGAAAGGTCAGAGTTTTATCCCAAAAGAAAAAAAAATTCTGTAGTTGTCTTAAACTCAGCCTTTTGTTGGTCACTTATGTAAAGCCCACCTAAATCTACTGGTCCAACCCAATTCAATAATTGACAATACTGCTGTCCAAGTGAGTGCAGCAACCAAAAACAGGATAGGTATTGCTGTCAGAATTACAATGTAGAAAAAAAGCTGCAAAGAAAACAAATGAAGCCACCACATCTTAGGACTAGTAAATTGCATTAATGGAGGCTCAGGGTAGGAAAGGTGGCTGGGATAAAAATAAAATAGGTAGGTTGTGAATATTTTATATACATACATACACACACACACACACACATATACATATATAAACAAAATATTGTCACAGATTGTCAAAAAGTGCATCTGCTTTGTGTGTCAGATGCGACTTACCTTGTTGGGTCCTGCTCTAAGCTGAAGGCTCCAGCAATTCGTACAACATTCCTCCTGTTTTCGGGTCCCCCGTAGCTCAGGGTAACCTTGGTAAAGCAGAACAGGGAATATTATTCCCACAAGACACCTCAAAATAAACATGACAGCTGTTCGAGGACATTTAGAAAGAAAATCCCAGAAATTACACTAATAAAACACTCCCCGAATTATTGGTCAACTGACTGCTTGTTTTGTGTTTGTGCAAATAGGACAAAGAAATAAAATGCAAATGGTGCTACATGTTACCTACTGTAAATTTCCAGGGGCCCTTCTGATCAGCAGCCCTGGTAACAGGGGCACTCACCTGCTGTAGTAAGGAATTCTGAGGGAGTCCCTGGAGGTTCTCCAGGTGGGAATGGAAAAGGTTGCTGTGCTGCATTTTCACCTCCAGCAACCCTTCAATAATGTATCCAATGGTGCAGTCATCAGGAAGCCGAACCTTCTCTGCTGTGTTAATAAAGTTCCCCATGCTGAAGACAGGATAAAAAATTGTGTCATCAGTCACAGCAAAAGAACAGTATAGGGGCAGAATTAGAGAAAAACTGCAAGTTGACCTACAGGAAACAATCAGATTTTAGCTTTTTTTTTAGGTGCACTTTGCTTTTTCAAGGCGAAACAACAGAGTTCGCTTAATAGCCCTTGATCCTGATACCGACCTTTATCATGCTTCCCTGCAACTCCATTTACTTACTGGAGCTTTCAGGAACATCTGATACTTTTGGGTATTGGGAGGTATATGACCTTTGCAATGCAATGCGTAATGCAGTGCACAGTGCTTGACTTTACACTTAGTAGACCTGAGTGTGTGACCACTGAAAGGCATTGGTATGGACACCAAGGTACAGAACATTATAAAAATTAAACTGAAAGGTTTTATATAAATAACTTAAAGGGTGTGGACACCTGACCTTGACACCTACCTAAAAAAATGGAAATCAAATTCTTAAACCGGAAATATGGAGATGGCCCTGTGTGTCAGCTGTAACAACCTCCATTCATTTGGGTAGGTTCTCCACAAGAGTATAATAGAGTGGCTGTGAGGTATTGTGCTCATTCAGGAATATTAATACTAATTAATAATATATATATTACATATATCCACTAGGTGCCATTTTCTCTGGGGCTTTTCATTTCTCTTTCCTGTTCCATTTTTAAAAGGTGTGATGCCCAACACTGGCTTTGTACTACAGGGATACAGCAATGGTGGAACAGAAAAGGGGTATTCCACATAATGTTGCCACAAGGTTGGAAACAAGAGTTATTGTTATAGCACATAAACTGTTCAATGAAAACATTATAACTCAATTAATTTGCAGGGATATATCTTATAGCATATATATGTGTGATAAGTGCGCACAAACATTTGGTTATATAGGGCAACTATACTGAAGGGGGGCTGCAGGCAATGCAGACACTTCCCATTCTACTTAGCTCTATAATGATTCACTCACCTAGCCCATGGGCTCATCTTCAGGGCCAGGCCACGGCTGATACAGAATCCAGCACCACCAGTAGCAAACCAGAATTTCAGAGATGTCTTACAAAATAAAAAGAAGAAAACAGCAAAATCACCCAAAGCCCGATCTTCTTACATTGCTCTGTGTTATAAATAGATAATGGCATTTTATTCAGATATTTTCTCGCTGCTTTATGATCAATACAGCCAGCTGACTGAATTTTTAGACTATCTCACCGAGCCATCGCCTTTGACTTTGTCCAGCGTTTCCACAGGGTGATCCAAGCTGGGTCTTCCAACGTAAACGTCTGTGTTGTGTGGAAAGGCAGACAGCAGATCTAACAGGGCACGCAGGTTTAGGTAATTGTCATCATCCAAGTGACAGAACCATCTATTATAAGAAAACAAATCAGCATTTCAGTATGGAGATACACCTTGTATTAAAGCAGTCTAATAGCACAATTTGTGCTGCACCTTCTGGTTTGTAAAAACACTGCCTACTTTAAAATGGTATTCTGTTGGTGGACTACCTACCTCAGGGCTCTAGTATCACCGGACAGTATTATGCTAACCTCCTGGACCAGCTGAAGGAGGCAATTAGGATGAAACGCCGTGGAAAGTTGACCAAAAGGGATCCTTTTTGCAGGACAATGCACCTGCGCACACGTCCAACGTTGTGGCTGCCAAATTGAACACCCTGGGTTTCCAATTGGTCCACTATCCCCCCTACTCACCTGACCTGGCCCCTTCGGACTAATATCCGTTCACGAACTTGAGAAACCTGAAGGGGGAAACGTCTTGAGGAGATTTCGGATGTCAAAGATGCTGCTGACGGTGGTTTGCGGCCCAACCAAAGGACTTTTATTTGAACGGTCTAGAAAAGCTGCAATATTGCTGTACCAAGTGCATCAGTCTCAGGGGGGAATATGTTAAATAAATGTGTTATTTCATAACTCTGGCTCTCTTCTTTCTGGGCAAAGCCAGGAACTTCTCAGCACCCCCTCATATTTTAAACACTTACTTGTATTTCCCTTCCATAATTGACATTTTATTCACTTGAATTGTTTTAATAAACTTATCATAAAATGTAACTATTGCAAGAAGAAGTCAATACACACATACATACACACACACACAGATGCCCAGAAGTGAAAGGAAACATTAAAGAGTCACTGAGCTCTGAGTCTGCTGACTTCACATCCAGGATGGTGACACCCAGCAGCAGTGTAATGGAATTCTGGATGTATATACACAAGGGAGATTTTTAAAGGTAAATACCATACATTTAAATGCACATATCTCATAGGTAAATGGCTATTGGGCAGGGTTTGGTGACAGGACCTCCGTTTTGTTTTTTAACTTAAAACCTGGTCACCCCGATCTATTTTGAAACACGTAACCACTGTCTATTCAGTCACTGGATCAGAAATTCTTAACCAGGGTTCTGCAGAACCCCAGGGTTTCTCCAGAGCTTGCTTGGCGTTTCTTGAACTGTGCTGATTGACCTCCCACTGATGATGCCAACATAGTTCTGGAGCCTTTACCACTTGGTAGGGCCAGCGGCATGACTCTAGATCAGCCATTCTAAACCAGGGTTTCAGCTTTCAGGAACATCTGATGCTTTTGGGTATTGGGCGGTATATGACCTTTGCAATGCAATGCATAATGCTGTGCACAGTGCTTGACTTTCCATTTAGTAGACCTGAGTGTGTGACCACTGAAAGGCATTGGTATGGACATAAAGGTTCAGAACATTATAAAAAATTAAACTGAAAGGTTTTATATAAATAACTTAAAGGGTGTGGACACTTGACCTTAACACCTACCTAAAACCGTGGAAATCAAATTCTGAAACCGGAAATATGGAGTTGGCCCTGTGTATCAGCTGTAACAACCTCCATTCATTTGGGTAGGTTCTCCACAAGAGTATAGAGTGGCTGTGAGGGCTTGTGCTCATTCAGAAATATTAATGCTAATTAATATTATATATCTACATATATCTACTAGGTGCCATTTTCTCTGGGGCTTTTCAATACACACATACATACACAGACACACACACAGATGCCCAGAAGTGAAAGGAAACATTATAGAGTCACTGGGTTTCATGAAACCCCAGGGTTCCTCAGAGATTGCTAGGAGGTTCCTGATCCATTTGATGATGTTTGCATGGGAATTTTTCCCTCACTCACCCTTAGGGATAAAAAGGTTAAGAAAGGATGCTCTAGATCAGGGGTCTGCAACCTGCGGCTCTTCAGCCTCCTTGTTGTGGCTCCCTTCGGCTGCCATGGGGAGATCTCTGATGGGGGATCCCCTTCCTCCCAAGACACTGCGGAGGAGGAGGATTCCCTATCTGGTCTTCTAATGAAAAAAATCTACCAGTGAAATAAATCTACCACGGGGCGCGTACAAATGGGTGTGTACAATGACATCCCCCTCCTTTGAACCCCAATTCCTCTGGAATGGGGAGATGTACAAAACCAAAAATGTAGGTGCAAGTGGGGGACACCTGTGATTAACACCCCCTAAAATTTAATCGTTAGGCTATCATCAGAATATTAAGAACTCTGCTCATCAAAAAAATCGACCCTATTTCGTTAGAAGCCTCCAGCTTCTAATGTAACAGGATGATACGTTAGAAGCTGGAGGCTTCTAGGGGCATAGTTCAGTGTTTATTTTATTTCAAAGTAGGCCTACACATGCACACTTGTTGTAACAGGTAAAATTAAAAAAATATTAAAACTTTTAAAAGTTTATAAGTTGTGTTATGTTTTGCGGCTCCAGACTATTTTTCTTTAGTGGAAGAGGAGGCAAAATGGCTCTTTTGATAGTAAAGGTTGCAGACCCCTGCTCTAGATCAGTGTTTTTCAACCTTTTAAACATGGGAAAACCCTCTGAAAAAAACTTTAAGGTGTTCAAAGAAAATCTACTATAATTTATTTGTCCACAGCTCACCGTACATTAGTGTGATGATCAGTGGGAAGAATGTCACCCATACAGATAGCCAAAAAGATTATTGGTGTTAAACTGACCTGAGAGGCACAAACTGCTCATTGTTCAAAGAACCCCTAACAACCTCTTGAGGGACTCTGCTCTGGGTATTAAAACTGGCAGCTGCAGAATACATTTTCCATATGGAATAAAAAAGAACATTTAGTATCAGTATCTTTCAGAGAAAAAAAGAAAGCACCCCTTACTTTTTGGACGAGAGCACAAACTTGTCATATTCAACAGACATCTTGCAGCAGAGAGCTTGACGCGTGTGCACAGCGGAGCAGTTTGTATTCACTATCTGACTTTCTAAAAAAGAAAAAAAAGGAAAAGGTGTTTAGATTTCGTCACAGGTAGCTAAGCCAGGTACCAGAAATATAGGAGCAAGAGGGCTCAGCATGGCAGCCAACCAACTGGCCATTTTGTAAGAAGAGGATAGAAGCGACAGCTTTTATGGTGGTTTAATACAAGTATATTTACAGCCTTCTGTAAGGAAAATAAATGTGCACAAAGAAGCTACAGCAGTGAAAAAGTTAAAGCTAAACTGCAAAAAGCTATAAAAGACAAATTAATGAAGCTCTATATTAATAAATTCATTACTAAGTGGCCTATTTATCCCACATTCACCAAACACTTTCCTGATGAGGAATCAGATACTGCCACACGGTTCTGGTTAAAGCAGAGCTTAGAATGGAGGCGAGGCAGCATGAGTCCATTAGTTGTACTGCAGTGCTAACAAGAAATATGCTAACAGAAGGGAAATGAGCAAAAGGGTAAATAATACGCCGAGTCTGCTGGCTGGGGGAGGGACTGGACCTGTTTGTGGTAAAGGAAAAGACCTGCTTTCTTCCTGCCAAACAGGGCTGTATGGCAGAGCTTTGTATATATCAGGATCAGATGGCCTTTCATAGAAATACAAATTCTATGAAAGGTAGAAGAGCACCTTTATATGCACTGCATCTTTTTAATATATAGATATATACTCCATGCCTGGAGTTCCCCTTTGATTCACCAACAACATAACGATACGTAAATTGGATAATGATGATTGGGACTGAATGTCGGTGAATCTTTCCAATCAGATAAGTTGCAGCAGTCACTTGGATGAGCAATAAAACCATTTTCTAGAAGAATTCACTAGTCCGGCTGTACTTGGTCTACTATCCCCAGATACCCCATGACCTGGATAATGGAAAATGCGCAGAAGTAGAACTAATTTACCCGCTTTCTGGCGCAGTTCTTGATCTTCAGAATCCGTAAAGATGAAAGTCTGATGGAGACACAAATTAAGAGGTTTACATAACACACAATTGCATTCAGTCAGGTAGAGATGAAATATTACCCCACCCGAAAAATTTATCGATGTCACATCCCAAAAAAATCCATAATTCACAAATACGGCCAACAGGAGGGACTTTTAAGGCATTTCAAATACTCCCAAAATATATATCTATATATATAATAAGCAATTTCAATATAGGTATAGTTAATGAGTTACTATACTAGTTAGTAACTATAATGAAATCGCTTATGAATCATTTTATATAAGTTGTTGTATGAAGTTTACCCAAATCGTGTTTAAAGCTGCCCTTAGGGGCTGTTCCATTGTACCCCTTTACCATCCTCATTGATAAGATCCCTGCTGATCAGATTCATTTTTGGGTATACAGTATTATGATGTAAGTAACTATTGTTCGTGTTTTTGTTAATATGATTTATTGTTTTAATTTATTGGATTCTTTGTTAACATTATGTTATTACACTATACATCTCATAAATTATGTTCCTGATGAAGTGGTATATATTTGTTCCGCAAAACACGTCAAACTGTATTTATATAATCATGAGGACTGGTATTATATTTTTTATGCCGCATTGAAATGTGTGCACCGTTTTTAATATTTGTATATTAAAAGCTGTTTTTTATTTTTGAAATATTTGTGGAACGCCTTAAAGGTCCCAGAGAATTCTACATTTTAATTACTGCTGTGTACCAATGAAGAGCTAAAAGCTGCAGACACGGAGCGCAACCAATGAGAAAACAGCTATGTGCAGGGGGCTCAATGGAATACAGGCGACCAATATAAAAGCAGCTATGTGCAGGGAGCTCTATGGAATGCAGCCAACCAATGAGAAATCAGCTGTGTGCAGGGGACTTTACCGAATACAGGCGACCAATGAGAAAGCAGTTGTGTGCAGGGGCTCTATGGAATACAGGCAACCAATGGGAAAGCGGTTGTGTGCAGGGGGCTCCATGAAATACAGGCGACCAATGAGAAAGCAGCTGTGTGCAGGGGGCTCTATGGAATACAGGCAACCAATGGGAAAGTAGCTGTGTGCAGGGGGCTGGATGGAACACAGGCGACCAATGAGAAAGCAGCTGTGTGCAGGGGGCTGGATGGAATACAGG
>NC_092860.1:5000832-5008811 GCF_032062135.1 Pyxicephalus adspersus | reverse complement strand
GACCAATGAGAAAGCAGCTGTGTGCAGGGGGCTGGATGGAATACAGGTGACCAATGAGAAAGCAGTTGTGTGCAGGGGGCTCAACAGGCATTGGTTTGGCATTAGCCTGTTTATGATTTCCATACAGCAGCACCCTGACTGAGAAGGGAGGACAAGGAACCAATCATGCGTGCTGCATGTAACTGCGCTGCCAAGGATTGGAGAAAAGAGTAGAGCGGTGATCACATGGTCCTAAACCGTCCAACCAGTAGGCTGGGGGCTGAGATAAGACAAAGGAAAAGATAGCCTCTCATGGCAGAGGCTTCCAGTGCTGACCGTTTTTTTAAAAATGGCTGCCCTGCTGCTTTGTCCACGAGTCCCTTACCTGGGATGAGTACACATGAGCCACTTACACTCCAGGTCTGCGATCCAGAACACATTAGAAGGATGTCAGCAATGTACTGCTCATATGACAGGTTCACTTTAACTATAAGTGGTGTCATCCACTAGCCTGTGCTGTGTAAATCCCAGGACTGCATGAACACAAATAGCTTATATGTGTTTCAATCAACTTTATTGCTTTGGTGACAGAGCCACAGCTGGGTGTTCTTTGGCTCACCTGTTCTTTGGCTTGGGAGATCCACGTCTGCAGGAGGAGACCCACGCGGCTCCTGTGATATTTCTTTGTGGTTTTCACAGCGATGAACAAATCCTTCAACTCAAGACGCTTGCTGCTATGAAGGTCGCCCCTCTGGCCGGTGTCCCCAAGAAACTTTGTGTGGTCTCTCCTCCACTCCTGGGAAGGGTTGGTTTGATTGTGCAGGGGATGGGGAAGCCTGGTGATTTCCAGTCGGGCCTCCCGGTGGCTCCGGGAACAGGTGACGTTACAGGCCAGGACGGGCTGAGGATTGGAGAGGCCATGCTGCCTCCAAGGGCCAAGAAGGAAGACGATAATGCAGACAGACACGGAGAGCAGGAAGCAAAGCTTGGTCAATCCCACGCTGGAGATTTTCATTCTTCAGCCCTCTGGAGACGGGCCCCGGTGAGCCAACATCGCAGAGACTTAGGGGACACAAGGTGGTCATACATCAAAAAGCTTTATCGATACCAATCAGGACATGACAACAAACACCCTTCAAAGGGTCATCTCAGAATCAATTTCTAATATTTGTAATAAAGTAAACCCATGATCCTGCCATAAAGACCATCATTCAGGTACTTCCTGTCATTAGGTGACAACCCTATCTACTAATTGTGCTACTGCGTTGTCACAGCACTGCAACCACACCCCGGTCATTCTTGGCTGTGCAAGTTCCTTCCTTAGTTCTGTCCTACAGGGTCACATGAAAAGCTTCTACGTAGTTTATAGCTATTAGTAATATTATACCCCATACCTGTCTGTGTGACACGGCGAGACCCCTCCACACCAACACCCCCGACAAACACTTCTCACAGCTGGTCTGCTGACGTCATCAGAAGACGCGTCGTTGTCACATCACCAGCCCTTCTATCTCCCAACCACAGTCTCTGGTTTTGACGTCGGCGTGATAGAGAGCGCCGTGTACGTCACCCTGGAAGCGTAAGGCGCGTAACCCGGAAGTGGTCGGTGGGCCTGGGCCGGAGCGGCAGACAGCCAGGGGGTAACGATGCCTCTCCCGGTGCAAGTCTTCAGCCTGCAGGTCAGAGGAGGAGGAGGAGAAGGGGTAGGAGTCAGTTTTTTTGGGTGGTGTACTTTTTGTGTATATGTGAGAATCGCAGCCCCCCTGACACAGGGCCTGGACAGAGGACTGTCTTGCCTATAGCAACCCCACAAAATGTTTTTATTGACATTCCCAGCTTGGTTGTTTTGTGTGTGACACTTCTTCCAGGCTCTGTGGTGAGGGAGGCAGCGACCCTCTGTGTGTTGCTGTACCTGTGACAAGCTGGTTGAGCGACTATGTTCAGGGACTGGCTGCTACTTCCATTACAGCTCAGGAAACAATGACTTATATGGGTGTAACTTGCAGCATGGCCTGTCATTGGTGGGCTGGAGGATGTAATCAGCCTGGGGGGTATCACCCTAAGTTGCCTCAGCCTGGAGTATCACCATACAATTGCCTCAGGCTGGGCTTTGTGTAGTAAAAGCTGTCAGTCCTGCCCCAGAGAAGGGGAGATCTAAACTTTCTTTTTCTCAATTGTATCTTTATACTGGAAACTCAGAACTTCCCCCTGTCAGTGTGCTTTTACACTTTGCATGGAGCTATAGAGCCATAGTTACATCAAGTACAACCACTAAGGAAATAAACATATCCCAGATATAAAACCCTATAAGACATAGCTGATCCAATTCTGATCCTGGTACAATTTGCTTCAACAGGGGGAAAAAAAATCTTTCCGATTCCGTGAGGCCATCAGATGTTCCCTGGATCAGCAGTCTCTGTTATCTTTACTTTAAATCCTTAATCCCCAGTTATATTCTGTGCTTCTAGAAATCATTCAGCTTTTTCTTAAAGCAATCTAAAGAACTTGCTGAAACTACTTCCTGAGGGAGCCGATTCCACATTGTCACAGACCTTACAGTGAAGAATCCCTTCCTTATCCGAATATTAAACTTCTTTTCCTCCAGACACAAAGAGCACCCCCTTGTGCTTTGTAATGATCTCAAAGTAAATTTTCGGGAAGGGAGTTCTCTATATGGACCGTTTATATATTTATACAGGGTGATCATATCCCCCCTTATACGTCTCTTCTCAAGGGAGAATAGATTCAGTTCAGCTAATCTCTCCTCTAAGCTGAGCTCCTCCATTACTTTTATTAGTTTAGTTGCCCTTCTCTGCACTTTCTACAATTCCACAATGTCCTTTTTGTGAACTGGGGCCCAAAACTGGACCGCATATTGCAGATGTGGTCTGACCAATGCTTTGTACAGGGGCAGGATAATGTCTCCATCTCTGCAGTCTATTCCTCTTTTATTACAAGAAAGTATTTTACTAGCTTTAGATATTGCAGCTTGGCATTGCATGCTGTTATTAAGTCTATGATCTACCAGAACCCCCAAATCCTTTTCCATTTGACTCCCCCAAGTTTATGTAGTTCAGATCATTAACCATTAGCTGTCCACAGACAATCTCTGGTGTACCAGAATGTAGGTTTGGTGTAGAAATCGTAGTTCACATTAGTGGTTTCTTGTAATAATTTTTACCTCCTAAAACTTCTTGGTAAATCTGGTTGACATTGGAGCAAATGATTATTTTTTTTTGTTCATGAGTGACTGGAGGTGAAGCTGCATTGCTGCACGTTTTTCAGACTCTATATGCAAGGGTGGTATTCTGCCACCACAGTAATCCCTATACAAATGGAACTAGAACTGCTTGTCACTGCTATTCAAACTTTTGTTTCAAGTTAAAAAGAGAAATCACCTTGCTTGGCTTTTTGCAGCTACTTGTAAACACCTAGCAGGTACAGCCTGTTACCTCTCATGGGTACCTAGCAGTTGCCAGCAGGCGATTGGGATTAATAAATTCAACAGTTTTCTAAACGCTAATGGGAACCAAGCCTAAATTATTTCATCACATTGATTACACTACTACACCCCTGCAAGTGATTACATCTTTTCCTAATTATGGGACCCTAGGAAGCTTGGTCACTGTGTTTTGGGCACTGGATAGCTCAGTGTTTCTTCACATTAGGGGAACTCTTAAAATAACTTTCAGGTCTTCAGGGAACCCCTTCAATAATTACTATATACACAGCTTAGTGTATTAGTCTGGTGGTCAGTGGGAACAATTCCTCTTACATTGCTGGCTGGTGGGAAGAATGTCACCCTTACAGATCATTAGTGTCACTTAAACTGGCCGAGAGTCATTGCTCAAGGAACCCCTGGTAACGTCTGTAGGAACCCTGGTTTAGAAACACCAGGGATAATGCATGGATAATAAAAGGTAATGGAAGACTGGAAGACTATGGGGGTGAGCATTACAAGGTTGGAACAAAGTAAAAGAGGTAGAAAGCTGGCAGAATTATAGGGGTTATTAGTCACCTACAACACAAATCACTGCATGTTATCTCACCCATCTTCAGACCACCTGGCCACAGCTTACCCACCCTCAACTGAGGGACCAAAATCTGTGAATCCTCCTGTGCCATTGCAGTGCCTATTGGAAAACTCTCCATTACGGGTGTTGTGATGACAACATAGGGGGCTGCCAGTAGATATATATACATAGCTCACTAGAAACAAGTTAAAGACTTTAAATTGCAAATGTTTTAAAGAAACCCTGTCACCATTCATCTTAACAGTAGTACTTGTAAAGCCCCCGACACTGCTGCTGGGTGCCCCCATCTTTAATGTGATATTAGCAGTTTCTGCAGACTCAGAGCTGTGAGCCAACTGTCATGTCATAGTTTTCTGATTATACTACATTAACGGCTACACTTGCTTTTTCATTCCTTTGAATTACAATTGAATTGAAATTGGTGACGGGATTCTGTAATCTTATATAATATAGCATAACTCCTCTGTAGAAAAAAAAGCAAACTTATCTCCCTGTTTGCAATCTTCCACGGGGTTAAATTACACACACAGACATACAGATGACTCAAAATCCCAAAACTGGAAGATGACCAGATAAAGGTGTTGTCATTGTTGTGGGAGCGAGGGGAGGGGGAGATTCATTTCCAACTAAAAGAATTGCTGCCTCATTGTGTTCTTTACAAACTGATTCGTGAATTGAAGGGTCAGCTTTCATTATACTCACCCGAGCAAACCTCAGTACAATTACATTATCTGGGTTCCTTTAGTTGACAGTCCAATGAAAGCTTCACACAAAAATAAAACTTCTATTTCTGTAGAAAATGTGACTTGTATGTTAGCGTAGACTATTTACTGGAAAATAATCAGTGAGCCAATCACGTGAGCAGGAAATTACATTTCTGGGGTGCTTTCTGTACACCAGTTTTGTCCAGCATGCTTCCAGGTTTACATTATGCATTTCATTTTTGTTTTTCACATTTTGATAACATTAACACAGCTGCACATTGAAATTGAAAAAGCTTAAAAAAAAAAGTTATCTGCACAGGTAGGCACCCTCCATACTGCAAGAGTTTACGGCTTCTTTTATCTAGGGCAGCCTTTGACAACCTTTTTAATGTAGGGGAACCCTTGAAATAACTTGAAATAAGGTGTCAGGCACCCCGGCTGTAATTACTATATCCACAGCTCACAGTATATTAGTGTGGGGGTCAGTGGGAAGAATTTCTCTTACATTGCTTGCCATTCGGAAGAATGTCACCCTTACAGATAGCCAAAAAGCGCAAAATTGCTTTTGACTCAAGGATCCCCTAACAATAATCAGAGGAATCCTCCTAAGGTCCAATGGTACACTGGCTGAGAAACCCTGATCGAGGGGATGATAAATTATGTATACTAGGTCACAGGGAACCCCTTTATGTCTTGATTTGGGTTCTATGCAGCCCCGAAATGTTGCTTTTCTTGTATGATTGTAATGCATTACAAGCAAGTATTGTTAAACTTTATTTTGTGCTAACAACATCTTATCTCTATGGATTCCTTGCAGGCCAGTCATCGGTTGCATTTTGCTTATTGCTTTCCTGTAAATTATTTACGGAAATCTCTGTCTTTATCGCGACGACAACTGAGCTCATAATAAAGCCTAACACTGGGCAGCAAGAAAATATCCTTGCATTGCACTCCTAACCTATTATCCCTGTTACAAACACACACTCTCCAAGGGTTAACAATCAATATCTAATGCAGTGTTTCTACACCTTTTTAACATAGGCAGACCCCTGAAATAACGTCCAGGTCTTGGGGAAACCCCTTCTATACAGAGTACATTAGCATGGTGAATGCCTTTTACATTGCTGGCAATTGGGAAAGAATGTCACCCTTACCCAAAAACATCATGAGAGGTGCAAACTGCTCATTGCTCCAGGAACCCCTGCAACCTGGTTGGAAAACAGAGCTCTAATGCGATAATAATAAGATTAAATACTGGAAAATGTTGAGGGCTTGTACAGGGGTTCACTGCAAGAAAAAGTTTGAACCTGTCTGCTTATATGATTTTTATTTAATAAATAACTGGGTAATATGGTATTAAGTGGAGTGTCAGATAAGAGGCAATGGCTTATCCAGTGCTGATTAACTTCCAGTAGTAGAGTGGATAATAAAAGTTAATGTAATGTCTGCATTGTTATATTCTTCTCCTTAAGGCGCTGGTTCAGACCGGCATTAGGGCTGCTGTATGATTACTCCTTTTTCACTGGTGGGTAATTGGGGGCAGTGAGGTGTTTATTAGCCCCCACTCTAAAATGTTTAAATGCTGGTTCTTTAAGATAAAGCCACCAGTCTAAACAAGTCCTTACTCTCACGTTACATGCAGAAGGTTTGCTTTAAACCCAAATCAGTTCTTCCACCTTTGTTTCCCTTGATTCATGACACCCATTCATGTCCTATCATTAGACCTAGAAGGAAAGAGACATCCTCTGAGTATGGGGCGCCATTGACCTGTACCACTCGCAGTGCAATGATGCAGAATGTAGCACCCAATATCAGCAGAACCTGCATGTCATGTGACTGGTTTGAAGTAAGATAAAACAAAGTGGGGATATCACTTGGGGCAAAAGAGGGAGGCAAAGTGTTGGGCTTACAGTCTTGTTTCATTGTGTGGCATAAAGCATGTTTTCTGTATGCCTTGTGATTGTTATTACTGCTTTCACCTTTACCAGGAAGACGTTGAGTCTGAGGATGCAGAAAGTCAGACCAGCTCAGGATTCTCTCCAGGGACAGATGCATTTTGTAGCCCTTACAACTATAGCTCAGAAAACTATCTTGTAGATTTTTATGGATTGCCCTTCCAGGGTGCCAGCTCGCCAGCCTTCTCAGCGCATTGTGAGGTATCATAGAGGATCCGTTGTCAGGACCATGTGCTGTTGGCAAAAATAAATAATGTAGTATAATGTTTGACAGACAACAGACCTACACTGAGAGATAATGTATGCAGCCATTGCTGATCTGATTATATATACATACACAATCATGGCCAAAAATATTGGCACCCTTGCATTTATGTCAGAAAATTCACCACTCTCCCCAGAAAATTGTTGCAATTACAAATGCTATGGTATTGTCATGTATTTTTCTTTTGTTGGCAATGGAAGAACACAAAAAAGAAGAGAGAAAAATCTGATATATTCCACACAAAACATCAAAAATGTTCTGGACAAAACTATTGTCGCACTCAAGCTAATATTTGGAAGAAATAACTGATGTTAAGCGCGTTCTATTTACATCTCATTTTGGACCACTCTTCCTTTACCAGCTGCTTCAGGTCTCTCAGATTTGAAGGGTTCCTTCTCCCAACTGCTGTTTTTAGATCTCTCCACAGATTCTTTATAGGATTTAGATGTGGACTTATTACTGTCCACTTTAGAACTCCCAAGCACTATGTCATAAACCATTTCTAGGTGCCTTTTGAAGTATGCTTCATTGTCCTGCTGTATGTCCCATCACCTCCGTCCGAGACCCAGCTTTTTGACACTGGGCCCTACATTGTGCCCCAGAATTCTTTGGTAGTCTTCAGCAGTGTTCTCCCCGGCCCCTTTTAGTTGGGTGCACCACCTGGCACATTTCAGTAACCACCCTGCTGTTTTTAGGTAGTTACTGAAGAGTTGGGTTACAATACAAGGGCTGCCACCCGCATGAAATTTCTTCCCACCCGGTTTAAAAGAAATTCTGGGTTGAGCTCTGTTCAGATTTTTTTAACACCATGCAAACAATCAAGATCACTAGTGCCTGGCTGTAGGGACTGTGATCTTTTTTTTCTTTTTTTAAAGGCTTCTTTTTCTTTTCTGTAACCAGTTGAATGACGTGCGTTATTGACAAGCTGTATATTTGTCTCATGTGTCCATGGACATACTCTCAGAAGGATTGTGGCTTCACAGGGGAGTTTTAGCAAACTTCTATCTGGCTTGTTTATGTTCCTGTCAGCAGTGGGGTCCTT
>NC_092860.1:4948080-4999635 GCF_032062135.1 Pyxicephalus adspersus | reverse complement strand
GGGCCAGTGTTGTAAACTCAGCTATCACTGTACATGTTTAGGTATTTTCCTCATTTAAACAAGCCTTCTTTCTAAATCATTTAGATTTTATAGCTGTTCCCTCACTTGTTTAGTAAAATTCTTGTTGCTAGAACAGGAAGTAAAGGAAAATCTATAATTGCTGACTGCTTATGCTTGTTACAGGTTACCAACAATGAACATATCAAAGCACCCAAAGCAAAAAATACTGAACCACAATCTGATCCAGATAAATTATTCTCTAAATTATGTACATTATCTATGGCAATGATAATCTCCTGGATTTTCTGCTTTGCTCAGTGGCTCCTCCTGTGTGAAGTCACTAAAGGACACAGTAATGAAGTAGGGGAATAGAGTGCAGCAGAGAAAACTAGAAATTTACTTGTTGATGAGCAGACTTCGGAGAACAATTTCTCCGTAAGAGTATTATTCATCGATGTGGACAGCAGGAGACAAAGGGGAACTTTTGGGGCAATTTAATTTTAGGGGCAGGGTTGCTTTAATACCACTGACAGCCAGGCATCTAGTATACAAAAGAGGTCAGTAATGGAAGTTTATTTTCTTTCTTAGAGCATTACTTTGAAAGAATCCCATCAGTGGCAGTTTAAGACTCTGATCTTTTCCTCAACGGATACTTTTCCTTCTTTCTTGGCTCTTGTAAATACTATCATATAATTCTATTTACTGTCTTACCTACTTTGTAGTTCATGATAAGATTCAGGCTGTTATTGCTACACGGCAGTAGACTTTTGGTGCTGATTTTAATTACAGTAAATGACAAGATTCTTTTGCTCATGTAGGGTGCTGTGGAACCCATGCAGATTGATGCTGACCCTCAGGATGACCAGCAGAATGTACCCGATATTAACTATGTGGTGGAAAATCCAACTCTGGTAAGTTTGCAATGGCAATCCCTTTTATTTTATTTTTTTTTTTTTATAAAAAATTTAAAACATTTTTTTTATACCCCTCTGAAAGGACTTTAGATATTAGGACCTGGGTGGGAGGTAATTTTCATATATTCAGAGAGCTAATTAAAGTTATTACTTGCCTTTCTTCTTGTTGCATATTTATTAGCCACTTAGTGTATTTAAAGCTATTTTTTCTAGATACAGAAGATGAGGATTTACATTTATATCCTGATATTGTAGAAAATTACCTCCCTTTCCTTAATATAGATCTTGACCCAGTAATATTGTTTCTTTCTGCTTTCTTTATTTACTGTGATGTGGTCACCAAACTTGTCAAGTTGTTGCATGAATAACTGCTGGGAGGTCAGTTTCTATTTATGTAGGAATTATATCTCCCTAGAGTCTTTGCTAAATATGCGTGTGGCCCGGCTTTTGAGGGCCAGGACTGCGACATTGTTTTGGTTTGAAAGAAATCAATGTATGCATGTGGAGAAGGACAGAAAGGGACAGGTAGCATTCCATAATCCTGCAGGCAGGGCTTTCAATGGTTGTTGGGGTTTCAGTGTAACATTGGCACCATGGCATTGATATGTGTTCTGTACACTATTTACTTCACAGTAAATTTTTACCCCATAACAACATTGCTTTTGGTCTTACAGTGGTTACAGCAAGCAGTCTTTTTTTCTTAGCATAGAACTGTAATACATTTCCAAGGTATACCCCATCCCAGTAGAGAACATTCTTTGCACACTTGAGTGATCTGATTATCTCCAGCTACCTCTCTTACAGGCAAAATTTGATTGTTTGCTGTGTGTTATTCAGTGCATTTCTTTTTGTCTTTGCAGGATCTCGAGCAGTATGCCTCCAGTTACAGTGGTCTCATGCGCATTGAAAGACTGCAATTTATTGCTGACCGATGTCCCCAGCTACGAGTGGAAGCCCTGAAGATGGCCCTGACTTTTGTGCAACGTACTTTTAATGTAGATGTTTACGAAGAGATTCATCGCAAGTTGTCAGAGGCCAACAGGTATCTGCAGTATAATAAATTGCATACAAACATTTGATAATGTTTTTTTTTATCTATTGTCTTGTTTTTATTTTGTAATCTACTCCTGAACTCCTTTAGAAAGATCCCTGGCCATTCACAGCAAAGTGACAGTGTCTTGATGTGTCCCTGCACCCAGCAAAGTATACTCTCCAATCGTCACTTTGCTACACTTCTGCAGGAGTTTACAATGAGTAAGCTTCACTTCTGGGACTTATTCAGGTAGATAACAACATGACCCTTGTGACAGTGTTAAAACCTGGCGATTGCCCACCCAGACATAAACACTGTCAGATGAACAAAAGTCCCGCTCCTCTAGAACAATTGTGTGAAGTCGGCAACAGAGAACAGTGTGCCATTAGGCAGCACTTTCACTTTGCCCTTTATAGGCAGATAGGTTAAGCTAATAATTCCCAATCCCTGGACTGAGAAAGTTTGTCATAGTGCATCAGACAAGGTTTTTTTTATCTTTCTTTTCAAATACTCTGAATCCACCTCCATAAACTTCTATATCTATATTTTCAGAGAGCTACAGAATGCTCCCGATGCTTTGCCTGAGGGCTCAATGGACCCTCCTCCCTTGGACACAGCCTGGGTAGAGGCCACTCGCAAAAAAGCGCTTCTGAAACTAGAGAAACTGGACACTGACCTAAAGAATTACAAAGGGAATTCAATTAAAGAAAGTATAAGGTAAGGTAAAGGTGTGGGTCTAATGGAGCTAAATGTGGAACTTCTAAATGGGTCTAAAGAGCTTGTTTTATTCTGCTCGGTCACTTCTCAGTGTTATCACAGTCATCATTTTCCTACAGGAGGGGTCATGATGATTTGGGAGATCATTACCTGGACTGTGGAGATCTAAGCAATGCTCTAAAATGCTACTCTCGAGCCCGGGACTACTGCACTAGTGCAAAACACGTCATCAACATGTGCTTGAATGTTATCAAGGTAAATGTTTGACCAGTGGCAGTGTTTTATGTTGCTTATACTTTGTTCATAGGCAATTTGATTCTGTGAAGGAGACTTAAGCTGTATCCTAACCCCCCTGCCCCATCCATCCTATAACCTAAAATTAAGGTGTTAAAACAATCTCTGCTGTGTGTGACCAATTGTCCTAACATCTGGGATTTTGGTCATATGATCACAGTTGGAAAAAAAGATCAAATATTTAACTCTGATCTTATGTTTTATCTTACCATAGGTCAGTGTCTACCTCCAGAACTGGTCTCATGTTCTCAGCTATGTCAGTAAAGCAGAGTCAACGCCCGAAATTGCAGAGGTAAGCTCACCAATGTGCATTGTAGTAGTCGATTTGTTTCTGTTCTCAAAACAGAAGTGCAGACAGGTTGAACCATGCTTGTGCTGGGGGAAATACTTCCGCTTCCATTGCTTATCTCTCTTAAAAGTACAGATTGCCGAGCTGTAAGATTGATTCAAAACCATGGCCCTGATTTATTAAAGCTCTCAAGGGCTGGAGAGGATACACTTTCATCAGTGAAGCTGGATAATCCAGAAAACCTGGAATGGATCTGGTCCAGCATTGAAAAAAATTGCTAACAAGTAGCAAATTACTTTTAAGAAATAAATTATTTCAGATTTGCTGGATCATCCAGCTTCACTGATAAAAGTACCGGTATATCCTCTCCAGCCTTTCATAAATCAGACCCAATGAGTGACTAAAGGTTGAAGACTTGTTCCTTAGCAAAGTGAAAGTTGACATTTGTTCATGCAAGTTTCACCTAGCAAATTCCAAGTTGCACTAGAAGCACTGATGAAGGGGGGTGGGTGGGGGGGATGGGTATACAAACACCTGTTTGCTTTTTACCCTGACATTTTCATGCTGAAAAAAAACAGTTGTGAGGTTCTTGGTCCAAGTGTCTAATGCAAGGCACTCTTATATGTTTGGGATCCGCTTCCAGAGCCATTTTGTTTTATGTTTAATCTTCATTTTGTGCTGTGATATTGAACCAATATCCACTGTCCTCCATCCAAATCCTTCAAATAGTGTTTCCCCTTTTGTATTGGTTTTAATCCAATTTCACTACAAACTGTAAACTTCTCACAGAGTTCAAAAACTGCAGCAAGTCAGATAGCGCCCACCTTGTTCCCTAGCCAGAGGATATCCAGCATTATCTAACTCTTTCTTTCCAAGCCCAAATGTCACTGGCCCACCCCTTCTCTTCATTTTATTTTAGTTCTTTAGTGGAAGCTCTGTATCTTAGGTGGGTATTTGTGTGGGCAGTCATATGAAAATGCAGCCTGCCTAATGCCTACTCCTCCAGATTGACATTGGACCTTTCAAGGCATTTTAATATTTTTGTAAATCATCCCGAAATCCAGACGTGTGTGCGTGCGTTCGTCCGTCCGTGTCATAAATTCTTGCAATGACCTAACAAGGCTGAGAAAAAGTTTGGGTGATCTATTGAAAGCCATTACCTGTCGGATAGAAATGGAAGATAAGAAATAGGAGGCATTTAGTTGTCCGCTTTGGAAGCAACATACAATCATATGGAATGGCAGATTGCTGCTTGGATGTTGTTTCCGATATTCCCCGTTGCTGTTTGACGCCATTTCAGATTTTAAGCTCTATACAATTTAAGGATTATCCAGGCTAAAGTCTCATTTCTATCCTAAAGAAGCGGACATAGCTTCTGCAAAACACGTTGATGTTCATTGAGACGAAGTATACACTTTGTATGTCACTGTTTAGTTTTAATGAATCAAACATATGTAGGTACATTTATCCAGAGCATGTGCCTCAACAGTCCCAATCAATCTTGTTGCTTTTTTGAATGAATTCTTGCAAGTTGCAAGAGAATGCAGGGAGGAATAATAATAAAAGTCACAAATAAAAAAAGCATATGTTAGGATCCTACACTTTTATTATAATTTTTTATATATTGACCCCAAATATTTGGAGAGCCTATTTGCAAAGCAGAAGAACAAATAAAGTAGAAAATTTGACAATTCCTGTAAATGGTGTCAGAATATTTTTCTCACAGTTTCTGCGTGCCTTTTGAATCTGTTCTTTTGTTGTATTTGTTCATGAGAAGATGTTTTGGCTTTCAGTTTTTAAAGTGGGCTGATTATTACACACGATACTAGACATGAATCACTAGGGCACGCGTCACCATTACTAATGAACATGATATTTTTCAGAAAAAAGTAACCCTTACATTGCAATAAATAGGATGTTAATCGGAGCTCTTTTATGTCATTTGCAGCTAGACTAAGATGATATAGTCTAGCCACCACATCTATTGTGGGTGTTTGATATCATAAGATAGGTCAACAGCTAAATGGAATTATAAGGGTCAAATGATTTTTATTTCAATCCATTCAGTTCTGGGAATTGCACAGCACAATCCATCATGTTCCACTTGCACAAATTTTCCACTGGATAGTAAAGTGAAGAGCCCATCTGTCCCAACACTCTACTCTCCACTTCTATCAGCGCATCTCTTATCATTCACTCTGAGTTTGATGGGTCTTTCCAGTAGGAGTTCAGTTTCCTTTCTCTCGAAGCAAATGAGCTTTGGATTCAATAAATTATGCTGTATATGCACTGTTTATTATATGTTAAAGTCACATTGGCAAGGATTATTATGAGTAATTCTCTATCAAACATATAAGCACTGTTTAAATAAATATATAAAAAACTCTAATGTGAACAAATTTCTTTTCCAGCAACGTGGAGAGAGAGACAGCCAGACTCTGTCAGTGCTTACAAAGCTAAAGTGCGCTGCAGGTTAGTAATTCCACTTTTGGCAGTGGCTGCATGGGTAAGCATGAATAATGTTCAGAAAACAAGCTATTGTCAGTAGCATTCTTTCTGCTTTATACCCTTATTTAATAAACATGACATTTCATGTTGATAATGATCGTAATGGCAATGTTCGTTGTGTTCATTGGCATAAATAACCACTAGATGGCTCTTTGACACCACCACAATAATTTAGTCGGGTGCGGTGGATTTGTGGGCTAGATACATGTAGACTTTAAAGAACAGAGCATATTAAAAAGAAAAAGTAGGTGTTTTACAAAAAAATAGATTTGGTGTTTTTAATTCACTGTGTACTGCTAAAGAATTTGTCGTTTTAGAAGGCTGCCATTGTTGAGCTCTCCTTTTAAAAGAAAAAAATTGCTGACTCACTCATGTCAATTCTAATAGATAATTAAAAAAAGTATATGGATTGTCTTTGTTTTCTGATCTGCATAAGTTTTGTGGGTCAGTGCTTCAAAAAGATTTTACAGCCAGTCAAATGTCCCAACAGCTAGCCCTTGTCATCCTCTTAGGACTTGTGTTATTTAAAACTACTTCTTGTATGTGGCATTTGCATTTCCACATGTGTGCTTTTGTTTAGTGTTTTTTATGTGCAAACTATAGAGATTTGTATTTTGTGCAGTCACTCTGCTTAAAGGGACATTGTCACACACTTTGATGGGCAAAGTGGGAATGTCTACTTATGGCAACCCCCCTTTACCTTTGCAAGCTGTACATTTCTATTTGTGCTGTCCTGTTTCCTCTGTCATAGCCCAAAGGTTGTTTCAGGGTATGGAATAAAATTTGACTGCTCCCATGAGTGTACATTCCCTTTTACCTCTTTTTCTGGTTTCAGGCTTGGCAGAGTTAGCCGCTCGTAAATACAAGCAGGCAGCGAAATGCTTTTTGCTGGCATCGTTTGATCACTGTGACTTTCCAGAGGTAAGTTTCAATCCTAATCAACCTAAGCAATGTATTCAAGCCAGCATAAGCCTTATTGTATTGATCACCCATTCTTTTGTCTCTTCCCAGCTGCTTTCCTCCAGTAATGTTGCTGTATATGGGGGACTTTGTGCACTGGCCACTTTTGATCGCCAAGAACTTCAAAGAAATGTAATCTCTAGCAGGTCAGTTGTTGTAGATTTACTCTTGAGCATGGTAACTTTGTCTGTCATGTCGCTCAAAAACACTTTCACTTTAGTGATTCAGTAGCTGAATGTGGGCACACAGTCTCCTTGTATAACTGTTTCATTTTATCTCCTTCAGCTCTTTCAAACTATTTCTGGAGTTGGAGCCTCAAGTCCGCGATATCATCTTTAAATTCTATGAGTCAAAGTATGCCTCCTGTCTAAAAATGCTGGACGAGATGAAGGTAATTGCATAGATTCCAGCCCAAGGGGGACAGCAGCTGTGTGTGCTGATAGTTATCCTGCATTTGTTTTTGTTTTTTTTCCCTTCAACTCAGTTTTACCCTCTCTGGCGGTATTTCCGTGTGTGGCTCGGGGTTAATTTTCCATGCCAAACGCGGTAACCCCCGAGCCACACTCGGGGTGGAATTGCCCTGGAGTTTACCAAGGCCTGGGCATCTGCTCGCGAGCCTTAGACTGGAGGTTAATGTGGGGTAACATAACTTTGTGAAGGTGCTCGTGTTATATAATGCAGGTAGTCCCGGAGTTACATACCAGATAGGGACTGTAGGTTTGTTCTTAGGTTGAATTTGTAAGTCAGAATAGGTGCATTATTTTGATAAATGTAATTAGGAGAGATGTTTGTCTTAACATATAATTAGACAGCATTGTGTCAGTTACTGTGGAAAATCCTCACTGTGAGTTATCACAAACAAAGCAAAAAAAAATTATGAAGCCAAGACATTCATTAACTTCTGGAGAAAGCTGTGCTTTGATATGCAAAAAGAAACAAGAGTTTATCTTTGTCATTAAGGAGTAAAAGAGGCCTCAGAATGAGCTCACCCCCCTAAGATCACCCACAACCTCAGCTGTGTTTAGCAAAAGATTTCTTCTGCAAGTCGTGCAAACTGCCCCCTACAAGCCTGGTCCTGCACAGAACGTATCTAGGAGGCGTCTGTATGTCAGATGTCCTTAACCCGGGGACTACCTGTATACAGCATGATATCAAGCCTCTTGATTTAGGTTTGCTATATGGATACCTTAGAGCTGAAGCACCCACCACCAGCTTCTTATATGTGGCAGGCTGTTTCTCATCTTGCTCATTTGTTGAAGCTTTAATTATAATTAGATTCTTTTTATTGTAGTTTTAGTAAATGTGTGGGTTTTTTTTTTTTTAAAACCTTCTGTCCTTGTATAGTTTGTAATTGTTTTCTGCCCATGCAGGATAACCTCCTTCTGGACTTGTACCTGGCTCCTCACGTCCGAACACTTTATACTCAGATCCGAAACCGAGCTCTTATACAGGTATCTCTTGCAGTGTTTAGTTTAATCATTTGATTGTTCTTGTGCTGGTTCTGCTCTTCCTGCTGTTGTTTCCACTGTGTCTGCTGCATCATGTTGTGTTTCATCTTCTTCACCTGCTGTTACTAAGCCTTTAACTTCCTGCCCTGTCAGCCTGTCTCTTTCTGTCTTTTTATTTGTTATTACCTTACCTGCTGCACTGTGCGTCTGTCTCTCATGGCAGCTTTTTTTAAATTCTCACTTAAAACTGTCTATAGCTGGCAACACAGCGCTGTTTAAATAACAATTCTGAATGGTGAAATCAAAATCTTGTCTATTCTTGGCACAAAAAATGTCCTGACCTGAACTGTTAGTCAGCTTTCCTTTCAATATATTACATTCTGCATTACAGATTTTAGATGCTATTCCCCCCCACCTTCTATCACAACCTTAAAGGACTACATGCATCTTAAACCCTTGTTTTACACCAGCATGGTCTAGTGCCTACCCCGTTAATCTATTTGCTGCTTTTTATGTCTATCATTACAAGGCAGGCAAGGAATTTTACACAGTCCTCTATGGAACTACAAGGAACTCCTCCTCAATACAACTGTTGCCTAGCAGAGCACAGATGCCACTGCCCTGAGTTGAGATCAGAAGTAACATGTAGGACCCTCCCCTCAGGCACGTTGTCTTGGTGTCACCTTTGACTCGGCCCTCTCATTTACCCCCCATATTCAGAACATTTCCAGGTCCTGTCGCGCAAAGTGAAGAACCGAGAAGATTATTATTAAATTAATTACATTTATTAACTATTGGACCTATTTTGGGGAGTTATGCCTAAGAATTATAGCCTACAATGTAAAATACATTTCCATGCAAAAAAAATTGTAAATGAATTTGCAACCCCTTTTTATGTACAGCGCTGGGTAATATGTTGGCACTATATAAATTCTGTTTAACAAAAATAATAATATGGAAAAAAAAATAATTGCAATTTAAAATGTAGCGCTTTATCAGTCTGAATGTTATCTACTTCAATGGATGGGAATGGTTTGTTGCATACAGCTGATTAAGTACAATATATAAGAAAGTGAGATTCAGTGAATATATAAGACCATGATAAAATTCCTAATATTTCTGCAGACACAAGGGGGGGGGGTTTGGAAGTCCTACCTTTCATTTTCTGCGGCTTTCATTGAACAGTGGGGAATGGGCTGCTGATGTCAGTGTGGCCAATTCTGAAGCAAATGAAAAATATTACCCCCTGGTTGCTTTCCATCTGGCTGCATCAGCACATTGATATTAACAGGTTATACTGAAACCGTGCAAATCGGGTTCATGCTGCTTGGTTGGTATCTGAGCGATTTTATGGTCTCCAGATCATCACATAATCATCGGCTTTCACCTTCAGATGGGTCTAAGAAAGCACGTTGTGTAAATACAAACCTGTCTGGGGCCATTGGCTGAAGTTTAACTCAAGCTGGGGGAGTCTCTCTCCTTTTTTTTTTTTTTTTATCAGAGCAACCACCTTGACCTTTATTGTTAGTTATCCTAGCTACTTCCTTGAATATCCAGAGCCATAAACAAAATATAAAATTTATTACAGCTTACCAGTTCTTAAATGCAATGAACGTATTGGTTTCCTTTTATTCCACAAGCGCTTTTTTGCATGTACAAAAAAATAGTTTAGTAACTCTGAACACTTGATAGACAAATAGACTTAACCCCCCTAGCGATAATCTAGTGTGGTAATTCCGAGTCACACTCACTTAGTAAAAAACACTTACCTTGTTCAGTTGTCGTCCCCCCGCGTCCTTCTGGCCTTCTCCAGCCGGCAATGCAAAGATGATCTCCATGGTTTCCCAGTGATGTCAGTGCAGGCGGGAGGAGCGGCGGGAAATTCAAATAATTTTGTATTGGATTTAATACAAAATGACTGTATTATGTCCAATACAAAGAAATCTTGATATAATATATATAATTATATTACATATATATATTATATATGCTACTGTACAGGTATATTTCTTGTTTACCTATTTTTTTCTTTAACAGATTTTTGTGTTTTTTTTATTTAAAGTTTTTTATAACATTTATTAAATATTGAACATATTTCAGTGAGTTATGCCTAAGAAATATAGGCCCACAATGTATAATAAATTTCCATGCTAAAAAATGTAATGCTTTTTTTGCATGGAAATACGGACAGAATTGGAAAGCTAGGGGGGTTAATTATTTTTCTACATTAATGTGTATCTCTTTCGTGGCTGGGTTCTAAATAGGGTTCCAGGGTATAAATGCATTGTTTTGTTTATAGCATGCATATGCTTGTATTAGTAAACCGTTTCTTTTTATATTTTACAGTACTTCAGTCCTTACGTTTCTGCAGACATGTACAAAATGGCAACTGCTTTTAACACAACTGTCTCAGCCCTGGAGGATGAGCTAACACAGCTGATTCTTGAAGGTTTAATTAATGCCCGCATTGATTCTCACAGCAAGGTAAGATCTCCTGGAAGATACTGTAATAATTACTAGCAGTCAGTTAATGTCATTTATTGTGTTGCGTGTTTGCCTTTCAGATCCTATATGCTCGAGATGTTGACCAGCGCAGCACAACATTTGAGAAATCATTACAGATGGGAAGAGAGTTTCAAAGGCGAGCCAAAGCCATGATCTTACGAGCTGCTGTTCTACGTAATCAGATCCATGTTAAGGTAGGTGCAAGTCAATTCTCCCAGAACTTATATTTCAGCAGGTAACTGGAAAACCTTATGAAGGAATACAGAAATAGACTATCCCTAAATGTAAACCCATTCTAGCCTAAAACAGAACTAATTGCAGGTCACTTGCCTGTGTTACTCCACAAGTGACTCATGTTATGCTCTTGGGTACTGAGCACAGGCTGTACGTGAGAGGGATTTGAAGTTAGAAGTCCTGTGGACTGCGGAAGTCCAGATTAAATTCTATAAGGTCAGTGAGCTGTAGAGGCGCTGGCATTTCACAATTCAGTGACTGATTTTTAAGAGTGGGATTTATTTTGCCTTGGACAGAATTTGAACTTCTCTGTACAGCCTGAGCCTTAAATCCAAAGATAAACAGAAGGATAAACAAAGACATCTGTAAAAGTACAATACACAAGTATTTGCAGGCACCACATACTGCTGTCTTGGCATGTCATCAGCTGGGTCAGGTTTATTTTCCTACTACTCCTGTAGTACATTATGTCAGCACTGGAACAAGTTGACATAACATAATTTGAAGACCCGGTGAATCAGCATATTGTGGTTTAATATTCAATGCTATATGCAGGGACATTTGTTCAGTCTTTGGAATAATGCAATTTGTGAATCATGTTTGTCTGTGGTTAATTGTACGATGTACTACTAAACAGAGAGACCTATGATGAAATATTCAAGTGAAACAAAAGCTTATTGCTAATCATAGATGTCTAAAATGGAGGTCTGGGCAAAAACAAAGCTTATTCAGTATATCACTCCAGTGGATACACATAATGTTATGTTTTATCCCCTTAAATGCACTGCAACTATAGGAAATACCTGTTGATCTTCCAGAAATCTATTTAGCTTTTAAACCTTGTGTTGTAAGCTGCCAACTCTGCCTCTACTGCAATACAAAAAAAAAAAGCTTTAATGTTTGGTCAACCCTGCCTGACCTTTTCCATACTGGATTGCAATCCTCCTCCCATAACATAAAAGAGAAGAGGTCTGTAGTCCAGAATTTGAGCAAAGATTACTGCTTAGGATTTCAGATTACTTCTTAGTATTTTTTGCTGTTCTTGTAGCAGTTTAAACAACCTTGTATTGCACATTCCATAATCTGCTTCTCTTACCAGGCTTTTACTTGACTCATAATTTTGTATTTTTTCAGTCCCCTCCCAGGGAAGGAAGCCAAGGAGAGCTGACCCCAGCTAACAGCCAATCCCGGCTCAGCACCAACATGTAAGAGTGTCTCTGCCCTGCACTTATGGCCACTGACACATTACAAGAAGCATAGGAGGGTGGCTAGACAATATCCCACAGGCATACAACATGTTCCACCTGCTTGCGTCACCTTCCCATTGGCTGCCTCAACTGAGCTGTTGTTAAGAACTTGTCGGTAGCTCTATGGTTTATATAACCAGTCTGGCTTTATTGGATGTGATCACCTTCGCTTTTTCTGACCGAATTAGTGAGGTAGTGATGCAATGCCGAGTCTTCATTTGGATTTATCCAGGTACCAGCTGCACTGGGGTAGGCCAAAAACATAATCGAGATGAAAACAGTAGAGAACAGCCACAGTGTCATCTCAGAGTGAATGTTACAAAGCGCATTCAGCAGCTTTTCTGCCCCTTCAGCCTTTGCGTCATCACACATCCCCCCTTTGTTCAACTGCCACCCACCCTCACCCCTTACTCTACTGTGCTTGCTGCCATCTCCTTTCACTCTCTACATGCTGTCTGTTGCGCTCTGAACATTAAACCCACGATTAGTGGGCCATTCTATATTTAAGATGCTGGTCCTGTTTATTTTATCCTACATGAAGACCAGATATACATCTGCATTAGGATCAAATCAGAAGCTACTCTGCCACCTCAAAAAAAAAAACAGATATTTAAATGTTCCCTGTTACTTCTGGTTCCTGGTTTTCAAATAAATTTGTTTATGTTTTTGCGTTCTTTACTCTTTCCTCATTACTTCTCGTTTGTCCTAAAACAACTCTGTGATAGCCCTAAAAACTTCTGATTTTTTTTTTTTTTTTGTTGACTGTAATACACTTTTCTATGTTGCTCTACCTATCTCCGACTTCTGCTTTTTTACAAGGCAGTATGATTTCTGAAGGGTGGCGAAAAAATATCAGGGCAATGTCCTGTTGTTGACATGTGGGTGCTTTGTAGTACCTTTTTTAAAAGCTAAACTCCAGCTGGTGAAAATATTTTGTACAATGTAGGACTGCTTGTCCTTCATCGGTTGCAGTGATGTTGGAAAGCCTATGACTGGTCATGCAATAAAGAGAATAGGCTTTGGAGGAAAAGAAAAACATAAAAAGGTAAAAAATTCAACTTATTCATCTCACCTTAGACCAAAAGGATATTTTACACACAAACTGCATGGGTACATTTTACAGCAGCTTTAAAGTACATCACAGCCTGGTTGATACTGAGATACTAGCCCTTTGCAGCTAATATATCCAATTCATAAAAACCACTCATTAGGAGAAGTGAACAAGGTTATTCATCTTGTTATGGCACTGAACAGGCGATATATTAGTCAGAAAATGAACAGTTTTAACAAATGATGCATGAGAAACAAGGAAAAAAGGGTAGATCTTTTCAAGGGCCAAATTGCATTGGTTAGATGACTGGGCTAGGGCATCTCAAGAACAGCAGATCTTGTGGGGTGTTCCCAGGGATTAGTGGTTAGCACCTACCAAAATAGTAAAAAAAATGATTTTTTTGAAGTTCTTGTCTGGTCTGATCCCACAGAAGAACAACTATGTTAGAACTTGCTCAAAAACCTAATTTTGACTATGGGTGAAAAATAGAAAAAAAATTCATCACAGCTTGCTGCATATAGCGTTGTGTAACTGCAAACCAGTCAGAGTTCCCACGGTGATCGCTGTCCACTACCGAAAGCATCTACAATGGACAAGTGAGCATCAGAATGGAGATCTGAATCACCATTGAGCAATAGTAGAACATAGCCTAGTCTGATGAATCACATTTCTTTCTAGTGGTGGCTACCAACATTTGGATGCCAGATGCATTAATATTTGGGGCTACAACTTCCCAAAGTGTGTCTGTGGTAATATAGAGTCATTTGTAGGGTCAGGAACTGATGTTAGGTAAAAAGACTTGACTCCCGATTGGCATTCTAACTCGTCTTTAAGTTGCATGGCGGTTCTCACCCACCTGCACAATCTTTACGTTACTGAAGGGATCCACAGTCTGAAGACATCCTCTGTGTCAATCTGCCACATGCCCACATGTCGTTCTAAAATATGTACACACATCAGATGATTCTTGCCTGGTACGAGCAGTCAGGCTTATCTCAGGGAAGAATCTGACATACAGGCACCCACTTCGCTGAAAGCTTGCCATGTCTAGGATAGTGGTGATAACAAACCCAGGTATCTGGGCTATCTTTTTTGTGGATATTCGCCGGTCCTCAATAATCAGCTCATGGACAGCATTGCAGGTTGCCGGGTCAGTTGAGGTTGGGGGCGCGCACTGCCGGGGCTCATCTTCAACGGTGAATTGCCTGGTCTTGAAATGAGATATCCAGGTTCTGACAGTGCTGTAGGAAGGACACTTCTCTCTCAATGTTTGTGACATCTCAGTGTAAATGTCCTTTGCTGACTTTCCCTGGAGAAACAAAAACTTCATGACGGCCCGTAACGCCAACGACATGAAACTTGCTCGTGCCTCTGCCATCACAGCTTCTCACTAAAAGAAAAAACTGTTTTAAGAATCGCAAATACCTGATATTTGCACAGTTACATACAAAGATATTAGGCTACCTTATGCCCCCACACTCATTTTTCTATTTTATCTGGAAGGGGGCAAAGCCAGGAACTCCCTCGTATGTTTTAAGAAAACTGTCAACATAAATCCCATAGAACGCAACAATTCTGCATAACATCCATCTTAAAACAAATTGCAAGGTGCATTAGAATTTTTGTCAATATCTACAGGATAGAACCCGGAACAAATCCCCTAAAAGTTTTGTAAACTTGCAATACATTTGGCTGACCTTCAAGCTTTCCCTGGAGTTTCAATTCCAACAATAAACTAGAAAACTTGTAAAAGTCCCCATGCCGATATTTTCCAGGTTCTGATCAGCATGGCCCTTTGTTCTTTCCTTTAATGATCATTTCAGGGATGGATGCTGTGAACAATGTTTGTGCACGGAAGGTAAAAATAGCCCTTTCTTTCTGTTTGCCATAGAAAGGTGTCTCTGGGGGGTCCTGTCGTTTTCTGTTTAAACTATTACCACACGCTGTTTATTCTGTACATTTTTAGATGCCGTTCTGGTTGCCGTGGAGACACCCGTGGCGTTCAGTCATCTTGTCTGTGTCAGGATAACACGCGACTATGTAGATTTTCTCTTTCCTTTTACTGTTTATGCCGCTCTGAAATACAGGAAGAATCAATATCGTGCATCGGATTTACAGCATGGGCCTACTTCTGCAAACACAAAGGCTAAAAGGATTTCGGTTAGAACTTTTTCTTGAATAACCGGTGGAAATAGACACCCTATTGACCTAAATGGGTCTTTCAGCTTAAAGTGTACCAATGCTTTTCAATGTCAGAACATAGAAATAAGCTCATTTATTTGGGCTTGCAGCTTACTGGTAATACTCCCCTAGGTTGGTTCTTCTATCCCTCCATCAAGTTTCCAAAGCAAAGAAGATATTTGTATACACCAAACCAATCTGGACAGAATTTAGGATTTTCACTCTTTTACCATGTGATATTTCAGCGTAAAAAGGAAGTGAGTGACATGTTCCCTATACTCAAATATACTGGGGTTACCCTACAGGCAAATGAAGAGAGGAATTAAAAGAAAGGAGATCTTCATTTAGTCATTTTGCTGCTAAGCCATCTATGGGCAAAACTCAGATTCACTTGCCCCATGCAAGTTCTGGTGCAAGTCAAAAAATGTCTTATAGCAGCTCATATACCGTCCCTTACCTGATGGGTTATTCTTCTTATGTTTGTACAGTGTGGGTCAGTTTGCAAAAAAAATGGCATTGGTAATTATAATATATATATATATATATATATATATATACACACACACACAGATAGTCCCCGGGTTATGTACGGAATAGGGACTGTAGGTTTGTTCTTAAGTTGAATTTGTATGTAAGTCTGAACAGGTACATTATTTTAATAAATGCAATTAAGACAGATGTTTGTCTCAACATATTAGGCAGTGTGGTATCGGTTACTGTAAAAAATCCTCACTGTGAGTTAATCACAAACAAAGCAAAAAAAAAAAATTTATGGAGTCCGGACATTTAATAACTTCTTGAGCAAGCTGTTCAGAAAGAAACAACCGCAGAGTTTGTCTTAGTCAATAAAGAGTTGCAAGAGTTTGCAGAACAGCTCAGACTTCTTCTGCAAGTCATGCCTTCCCCCCATCAAGCCTCTGTCCTGCACACAAACAAGCAGGTAAGCCCTGTTTGTATTTCATTTGTAGGAGTCGTCTGTATGTCGAATGTCCTTAACTCGGAGACTACCAGTATATAATATTGTTTGGCCAAAGGTATTAGAACTCGCTTCTAAATTGGTGTTTCCTATGAAGGATACTGTTAACCTCCTTGGCAGTAACCCCAGGTGTGCCTCAGGCTAAAAAAAACAGCTAATAGGGGTAAAGCCGACTGAGGCTAAAAAAATAAAGAATAAAACTTATCTGGTCCTCCAGTGTCCTACCCATCTGTGCCCGTCCTTTGACGGCGTCCTCTTTCTTCATTCTGTCTCCTGGCGAGTGCCCTGACGTTCCTGGTGACGTCAGCGCGGGAGCGTGGCGGGCAATTCAAATTATTTATTTTGTATTGGCTTCAATACAAAGTAATCTATTATATATATATATATATATATATATATATATATATATATACAGTTATAAAGGTATATATATATTACAGGTTTTAGTAAATTTTTTTATTTATTTATGCACCCTTGTTTATTAAGTTTATTATTGAATTTTTTTAAATATTAGACATATTTCGGTGTGTTATGCCTAAGAATGACAGGCCTACAATTTAAAATAAATTTTCATGAAAGACAATGTACAGCTTTTTAGACATATAAATCCGGACAGAAATGAACCGCCCAGGAGGTTAATGCTAATCGATGCTGGATCACCCAGGTTCTCCTACGATAGTCTGTCTTCTCCAGTCTTGGAGAGCTTTGATAAATCGGGTCCAATGTAAGGTAAAACAGGTGACACAGGTTTTAATCCCTCCATCCTCTATCCTAAAAATCTTCCTGTATACCTTGGTGGATTCAGGTGAAAATGTACAGGTGTACCAGTGAGTAGTTTATAAATAGTTGTCTGATAAAGTCACCTATTTTTTATTTGCAACCAAGATTGCAGTTCAAGATCCATGGCAACATAGGCTTTTATTAGGCTGCTTGTGTCGGTGTGTGCAGTGATGAGACGCATGCACATAATTTATTTATCCCTGTACAGGTTTTGTCCTCTCTGTAGCCAGGTTTATGGGACTAAGCTGCTATCCCATGAGCACAATCTTCTCTTATGTACTGTGTGCTAATACAAGACTTGGATGGATCAATATCTCCCTGACCAGTAATACTCCACATTCCAAAAAACAGTTTGTAGTTTGTGTTGCCGGGGGGCATTGTAAAATGCTGCTGTAGTCTTGGAGTTAGAAGAGATGTTCAGCAAAAGAGCTAAAATCCTCAAGCATCTCAAAGAGAACCTGTGTATCCAATGTAGGATAAAGCAAGAGGTTCAATAACCTGCCCTTCTGTCGAATTTATGTAATAAGTGTTTATCTGAATATAAATATAATAATATCATGTGTTATGTCTTAAAAAATGTTGCAATGATCTGTAATGATCTGACAACAAGGTGACTTTGCTGCACTAAAATCCAAACATTATCAGCCATTAATCAAATCCAAGCTCCTGTGCGTTGCCTTCAAGTCCCTCCACAGTTCTTGTCCCACTTACTTACCTTTCTGACCTGATAGAAAAATACTCCCCTAGCTGCTCTCTTTGCTCCTCCAATGACCTACTAATGACTTCCTCATTCATAACCTCATCACACCCACGGCTCCAAGACTTTTCTAGAGCTGCCCCGACTCTCTTGAATGGTCTTCCTCATCCTATTTGGCTTGCTCCTAATTTCTGCTCATTTAAAAGAGCTTTCAAAACCCAACGCTTCACCCTCACTTACCCGTCTTCTTCTGTCTCCTAAACCCTCGCTACTTCCCACCATTCCATATCCCCCTCCTATTGTGTGATACATGAATATGTTGGCGCTATATAAATCCTGTTTATTAATTTAATGCCTGCCCCCTACCCCTTTCTCTTTCTTCTCATCTATACATGTATGCATTCATTCTTTTCCCAGGAAAACATTACCACTGCCTTGTAAGCGATTACACACACACTGGATCTGATTGATTAAAGCTCTCCAAGACTGGGGAAGAATAGACATATATCATGGGAGAACCTGGGTGGTCCAGCAAACGTAGAATACATCTGGTTTAGGATTGAAAACAATTGCTAACTAATAGCAACTGATTTTTAGGAAATCCATTGCAGGTTTGCAGTGTCACTCAGGTTCTCTCATGATAGCCTATATTCTCCAGTCTTGAAGAGCTTTAATAAATCAGGTTCATTGTGCATAGGAAAAAACTCTATTGGAAGATGTAGTTCTGGGGTTGAGGTTAGAGTAGCAGGAGCTGATTTCCCAGTGTTTGCCTCTGCAAGAATTTTGTGAGCCTGATCAGTATAATAAAATGCTGTTTTATGCTACAAGAAAATGTGAAATAAAAAGGGAATGCTGATAATTCTGTATAGGGTAGTTTGGGGGTCAGTTTAGTTCATGCAACTTTAACCTTTGCTTTTCCCATCATTCTGCACAGTGAACAGGGGTCATGGATTTGCTTCAAGTAGGTATAGAACGTACGCAGGGCCAAGGACTCCTACCCTATGAATTATTTTGCTGCCTGCTGATTGGCTGCTTATTGACCCAATGATGCATTGTGGGAGAAAACACAAGAGCGCAGTTAAATCATGTGCTATCCTACAGAAGACCTACATTTGGGGGATGTCATTTCATAACCAATTGCCATGATTTATCCTCATTAACTATTTTGCTTCCATCCATCTCAGTGCAGCTGAATATCACCATTCCCTTTCCTCTACTTCCTGTCTACATGCAGCATGGCTCCTTATAGTGTCCATCAGGGGTGCATGTGTCGGGGTGAGAATGCAGGAGACGTTGTCACCCCATAACAGGAAGTCAGTATGGATCACCAGGTATTATTTCAATGACATTTACCGTGTTAAATCCTATATAAGATTTTATTTATTGGTTTGGATCTACATTAATCCCTAGGGCTGAGCCCCCCTTATGTTACCTTGTGGAGGGGCTAAGTTTCCCTGTGTGCAATGGCTAAGGTGTACAAAACCAGCTTCATTTTATATTGCAGGCCCAATATAAGATTTGGACAAAAAAGTGTTTTGTTTTTTTTTGTATTCTTTGTGGCTCAGAAATGTTTTTCCATCTCATTCTGTTGTGGCTCTTAGATGCCCCGTATTGGCATAGTGAAAGGGAATCACCTTGAATATCTTCCCAGCATGCAATCTGCCGTTGTCTTTTCTTCCATCCTTTATGTCTCATTATCCATCAATACTAAGTTATGTCATTTATAATCGCTCCCAGCTGGAACCCTCATTGTCCCTGTTTATGTCTCCTCCATGCCGTGCCAGACCTTTACACATTATATAACAGGAGCCTTATTTTGTGGCTGCCTTTTATTACCGCAGGAGACAAATATACACACAAACGTCGTACTGTATTATGAATGGCGTGTCTGTTATCAGAGAGTGACACGTAGCCCCAGACGACTTCAGAGAAAAATAAAAAAGCAGCTGAGTTTATTTGATGCAGAAAATCAAAGCATATTGCACCTTGCATCGAAATGAGGTTTATGGGTTCATTTTTTTTTTTTACCAGTTTTGGATATGTATGTGAAAATACACTTAGTCCTTGGTGATTAAGATATGACTGTAATCCATTCACACTGCATATATGGTTTTAAAGTGCTGCAGAAAGGGTTAACATCTGCCAGCACATAGGAGAGTCAGGTGCTGCTCCCATGCAAAGCAACAGCATGGCTCTCCCTAATGGTCAGTCAACACTCACACACTCAGGACACCACTCTAATTACCAGTATTGCTCAGTCAGGACAGTGTTGGGGGTGAGTGGTCAGATTGCTACAGACTGCTGCCAAGACCCGACTCTCCAATGTGCTGCCATCATGGGGTATTTAAACCCTTGCATTATCAAGGGCCACTTCTATTTCTTGCATTGACATGCTGGCTCCAGGATAACAAAGCCGTGTCAGCCCTGCTGTCTTAGGCTATGTTCACAATGGGCCTGATTTATTAAAGCTGGATACACTTTTATCAGTTAGGCTGGGTGATCCAGCAAACTTGGAATGGATCTGGTCCTGGATTTAAAACATTTGCCAGCAAATAGCAAATTACTTTTAAGAAATCCATTCCAGAAGTGTATCCTCTCCAGCCTTGGGGAGCTTTAATAAATTAGACCCTGTGTGTATTGCCAGTGTGTTACCTGTAAATGTGTTACCTGTGGTGCAGCTAACCAATCCCAGGCACACAGCAGCAGTCTGCTATGTGCCCCAGAGCGACCATCTGCAAGGTTTTCCACCACTCTCCAAGGATGGAGAGGATACACTTTCATCAGTGAAGCTAGGTTATCCAGCAAACCTGGAATGGATTTCTTAAAAGTCATTTGCTATTTGTTAGCAAATGTTTTCAATACTGGACCAGATCCATTCCAGGTTTGCTGGATCACCCAGCCTCACTGATAAAAGTGTATCTTCCCCTGCCTTGGAGAGCTTTAATAAATCAGGCCCAATGTCTGAAACAGATCACCTGCTGCAGCCTTTCACTATGGAGTAAATCATCACCATGCACAGGATATTTCAGTTATGTAGTAGTAGTTAGTCATATTTAACAAGCCTTGTAATGTTGAAGTTTCACAGTGGTCCAAGCTGCTTCATCAGCTCATCAATCAGAACTGATGAAGCAGCTTGAAAACTGCAAAACGTCTTTAACATTACAAGAACAATTGTGTGTCAAGTGTGTGTAACTAACTACTAGATATACAGTGAACTGGAGAACCTTCACAAACATATCTTATTTAGTTCAGGAACTTTATTCTCCCCTTTGAACAATTGGCGATCAGGCAGGATTTTATTGCACAAAAGGGCAGGTGATGACCTATCTGCAACAACTGTTCTTACCTGCCTGATCGCCACTGAGCTGCGAATGTGTGGGAGCTATGTATTCCCGGCCCGGCTAATCCAGATGGCCAAAGATCATTTTCAGGAAAAAAGAAGAATGAAGATGGCAGCACCTGGAGACAGATCAGGCACAGGTGAGTGTCGTTGGTTTTCAGTTCTGCTTTATTGACTTGACAACTGTCCAATCACGTGAAAGCAAAAAAAAAAAATATTCTTTGCGATTGGGTATTCTTTGCAAAATAAATTTCCCCCACAATTACTAAACTAAGTGAAATCTCCTTTGCATGGTGATAGTTCACATCACCCCCCTTCTGTCTTGCTACAAATTACCATCTGATCATTGGGGAAGTAGAGACTGAGGAAATGCTTCATTTTCCCTGCAGAAGCCTGAGGACCTCATCCCACCCTAAACTTTTGAATAAAGCAAGCTTTTCTGGGAATAGATTCTGTATATAACATGTCAGATTGTATACAGACTCCAAAGTTGCTCAAAACTACCCTTTGTCTTTAAGAGATTCGATGAAAAGAATACTTAGATGTGAAGCTTGGAAAAAAAGAAAGGAATTGCTCGATTCTCCCCGGGAATTCCTGGCCTAAAAATGCAATTTCAGACCTGCAAGCTGATAACAGCAGTACACATAGGGAGCAATATAACCGTGAACTTTTATTTTTATCACAAGGACACACGGGTAATATGATGTGTAAAAGGAAATGAGGGCGTTCATGATCTGTTGGTGAACATTGCGCCTTACATTGCAGCTCCACTGCCCTACAATCAGCATGACTTCACTTGCTGCATTCTTGTTCTAGAGCAGAGGTGTCAAACTCTGGCCCGAGGGCCAAATCTGGCCCCCAAGGTCCGTTTTTTTGGCGAAGAATTTGGAAAATGAACTACATCTGCCCACTTTACCACCTCACATCATCATTTTCAATACATGCAATGCATAGACATTATTCCTGTACACCCATCAGGTGACACAAAGCCTAGGCAATGATCACATGGTGCCTGACTACCAGGGGCATTGTGTTTGTTTCAATCTATTAGGGACTGCATAGTATAATATTTAGTGTCAAACGCAAAGAAATTACTCTTTTCAACCCTAAAGTGTGTGTAGAGGGGTTTGTTTTTGTTAGTTATGGATGAAGTAGTAAACTTCCTACATTTTTTCAATAAATTTCAAGTTTGGCCGCCGACTAAGTTTTTAATTTCGGCCCTCTGTGTATTTGAGATTGACACCCCTGTTCTAGAGCTTGGTAATAATAAAGTTGCAGCAACACAAATAATTGTTAATGAAGAATTTCCATGTACAGAAGCTGTTTCAGGGTCATCCAATGTCAGTGCTATTTAATGGCAACAGAAATTTAATGCATTCCCTTAAAACTTTTCTTCCCATAAGCCTTTGCAGAAGTCTTGCGTACATACCAATGACCAATTCAGCTTTGCTGTGGCTATCTCCCAATTAATATCAAAGGACTGCAGATCAGCTCATCAGCACAAGCAGGAAATGTGAAGGTTACATAAATTACTGGGTAATTAATAGCTAACTATGCGTATCCTTTCCATGGCTGCTACAGAAATAGCGGCGATGTTGCAACAACCTGGAAAACCGTTGGATCAGTTAAAGAATCCACAACACAGATGTTTATGTGAAAGCTATATTTTGCCCTCTACAGATGACAGATTAGATATGCATGTTTATTTTTTCCAATCTAATATCTTTGGAATTGAAGTTGACAGCAGTTCCTCCTCCGAGTCACAGGAGCATGCGGGCCTTCTAATTAGCACACATGTCAAATTACGTCATAATCAATAAACGCCAGTCCAGCTTAGAATCACATATATGACATAATAATCAATAGGTGCCTGATTAGTTCAATACAATACACACCAAGGGATGTGAACGGCTGTGTGTGCTCAGACCACCCATCGTAAAATCAATTTGGAGCCGGCTGGGGGAGCCCCGGGCTGCCATCGCAGATTGGGACTGAGGAAGCACTTTTGTTCTTGGTAAGGGGTCGAAACGTCGTCTGGAGTTTGCCTCTCTTAAACCGAGACTCCATGTTGTCTTTGGAAGCCTTGTAGTGCAATAAACGGGGGGCAGCAGGGTCTCCCGGTGCATGGTTCAAAGACATACTAAAGATAGACACCAACCTTTCTCGGTAGCTATTCCTAAAACGTTTGGCCGATCGGTAAAGGTTGCCCACGAAGCAGTAGCATAAGGGGTTAAGAGTAGAGTTGGTGAGGCCAAGCCATTGGGCGAAGGGTCTCAATTGCAGAATCCAGTCGTGTTGGAGGTATCCTAACATCTCACCAAAAGGAGCATAGGTCATGTGGATATCAATCCAGATGTCTACCACATACAGGGGCAACCATGACAGCGTAAAGAGAAGAACCAGCGCCACCACCATCTTGGCAATTTTCCTTCGAGCTTTCAACCTGGAACCAGCCATAGACCAACTGTTCCTGTCAATCACCGTGTCACTGGCCCCCCATAGTCGACGACTTGTCAGAAAACAGATCAAGAGGTTAAATAAGACAGGGAACACATATAACACACAGAACAACAAGAAGTTGTAGATGAGTTTCATGTTTAGACTTGGCCAACTTTCAGTGCACACCACCACAGCTAACTTCCCAGGGTAGAGGACCAAGTTCTGAGTCCTGTTCATGAACAGCAGTGGGATACATAAAGCCGAAGAGAAGAACCACACTAAACAGATCATGATAGTTATTCTCCGGGTGGTAAAGAAAGTCCTGGCATGGATAGGGTTGTGCACACTGTAGTACCTGTTCAGGCTGATGACAGATAAAGTGAGGACACTGGCAGAGACAGAGACAGCCTGGACAAAAGGGACTGCTCTGCAGAGGAACCCTCCAAATACCCAAGCATTGTGCACCTGATGACCAAGATTGATGGGCATGCAGATACAAATCACCATCATATCACACACAGCCAAGTTAACAAGAAGATCCTTGGTTCCTGATACCCCAGAGAAGCCACATCTTCTTCTCCTGCGGGTCCCCAACACCCTCAAAGCCATAATGTTGCCAGCCAAGCCAGCCAAAAATGAAGCAGAGTACATTACCACCAAGAGGATAGTCCCTGGTTCATGGGCAGAGAAAAGAAGGTTGCTGGAGAGAGGTCTGGACTGCCAAGTGCTGTGATTTCCAGGAGAGAGATAATCAAACAAAGAGACATTCCAAGGAAGAAGGTCCCCCAGCTTCTGGTGGAGCTCCATGATGTCCATCTCTTGCAGTCATATCACAAGGATTTTGGGCAGCCTGTGCCAGGGATGGCAGATCATCCTCAATGTGTGATGCCAGCAGTGGGGATCTCAGGAAGTTTGCCAGGCTCAGAGCTGATGCAGAAAGCAGTGCAGAGCTGTCCAGCGCTCAGGTGCTGAACGCACCAAGTGCAGGGAGAGGCAGCAAACGCCTGCAAGCTGCTGAACTGAATGACAAGCGCCAATGAGAGGCAGCTAGCACTTCATTCAGCGCTTCACCACCCTGCCATCTGACACAGCACACAAATACATCTTCTATGGAGCTGGCTGCAAGGGGGATTGTGCCAAATCCTATGTACCCAAATCATCCATATCAGCCAAGAAAGAAATATTACAAATCTGCTCCCTGCATTTTAGTGAATTTATACTTAAAGCAGACCTACCATGTAAATGTTCACCCCCTTTTTTAATGCTCACACTATTATAAAGCTTATATTTTTTCCCTGTGGTATCTGCAATAGACAAGTGTGTCATTATTCTCCTGTGCTTTGCCTTCAAATCCCCACACAGTTCTTTTCTCACTTACCTTTCTGACCTGGTAAAAAAATTACCCCCTAGCCGCTCTCTTCGCTCCTCCAATGACCTACCAATGACTTCCTCACTCATAACCTCCTCACACGCACGGCTCCAAGACTTTTCTAGACCTGCCCCGATTCTTTGGAATGGTCTTCCTCGTCCTATTCGGCTTGCTCCTACTTTCTACTCATTTAAAAGATCCTCCAAAACCCAACGCTTCAACCTCACCTACCCATCTTCTTCTGTCTCCTAAACCCTCACTACTTCCCACCATTCCATATCCCCCTTCTATTGTGTGATACTTCTTCTACCTCCTAGATTGTAAGCTCTTAGGTGCAGGGTCCTCCCCTCCTCCTGTGTCACTGTCTGTCATATTTAATGTACAGCGCTGAGTAATATGTTGGCGCTATATAAATCCTGTTTATTTATAATATTATTAATAATAATGAGCACATCGCATATGACAGGAGGCTGCAGGATCCAATATGTGACACAATGGCGGGCACTGAGGGGGGCATTGGGTTATTACTCAAAGCAATGCACCTGATCACGCGATGGGCAGAAGGCGATAGGGCCGTGGGTCATTGGCTTTTGTGCAACCGCCACCACTAGTTCCACTACCGATGTTGCACAGAGCACTATAAAGAAGAGGGTGTCCCTGGAACTGAGAGATAGCAGCAGAAAAGCAACAAAGAGCAGGACAAGGTGCAATTCACTTACTATGTTCAAAACAAAGGTTAATTTAAATATTAAGAAAACTCAATCAATAAATTCTGTCTTAATAAAAGCCATTTTCAAAAGTTTCAAAAAGTTTTATAGCTAGACAAAGCCACTGGGTAGAGCAAGATAGGGTTAAACCCCTTTCCAGATTTTTTTAAATATTGGTGTACCATTGGAAATATTGCCCTTAACTTCTGGCTGCAGGGAGGAAATGGGAATTTAAAAGAAAGGAGGGTCTATGAGGTTGTCCCCTTAACAAATATTATAGAGTATTTATATAGTGCCTACATAATAGGCAGCGCTGTACAAAGTCCATAGTCATGTCACTGGCACAGGTATTCTTCTACCTTTACATTTCTTGGCTGTGTTCACCCCCCGTGCCAACCTCTCACCTCTTGATTGCAAGTCTGCTCACTGGGGACTTGTGTGCCGCAGATTGATGGCATCATCTCAGTCTAGGCATAGCCGCAGGACGGCTTTTAAACGATAAAAGCTGAAGCTTTTCTGACAAATGATAGTTAATATATATTGTGAGGTGTCAGGAATGTATTCATGCAGACAGTTTATTGAAAGGTCCATTTGAGTACATTAAAGTTTAGCAGTTTTCTGCGTGGATGACTCTGAAAATGTGATTTGATCCATGTGAAGAACAGCATTAGCATTATAATACATCCTGCAGGCATTGAATAATTCTGCCCGGTAATATCCTGCAGACTTTTCGGGTACCCAGAAGCTTCTGATGCATTTTAGCAGATACTATTTAAGAAAATACAATTGCCCCCTGTGGCTGAGATCACTTAGGTACAGCTCCGGTATAAAGATTCTTACAAGCTAATAACATTATTATCCACTATGATATTTGCATCAGCATCCAGTTTTTGTATTTGTATGATATTTGCATGTTTCAAGCTAAAACTTTTATTTTAATGTATCCCACTTTGAGTGCACCAAATGATTTATTAAAGCTTTCCAAGTTAGAGAGGATACACTTTCATCAGTGAACCTGGGTGATCCAGCAAACTTGGAACGGATCTTTTCAAAGTAATTTGCTATTTGTTAGCAAATGCTTTGAATTCTGAACCAGATCTATTCCAGGTTTGCTGGATCAGTCTGCTTACTGTACAGCCAAAGCTTCTCACAAATCGCCTGATAAAGTTCTCCAAGACTGGAGAAGATACACCTGTTGATCCAGCAAACCTGGAATGGATCTGGTCCAGGATTCCAAATATTTGCCAGCAAATAGCAAACGACTTTTAAGAAACCCATTCCAGGTTTGCTGCATCTTCACTGATGAAAGTGTATCCTCTCCAGCTTTAATAAATGCCTGTGCATGGAGCAGAGCTGTGGGAGGGGCCCAACAGGTGGAAGGGGCGGATACAAGACCAGCCAGCCTGCACAAGGAGAGAGGAGCAGTCACTGGTCTTTAATATAGGAAGCTCCTGCACAAAAGCGATGATTTACAATATAAAATACACAGATCTGTAAGAAATATAAACAGGCTTAGCCTGTAGTTGGCATACCCTTGCCCATTTTTTTTCTTTTCCGCTCCAGCAACCTTCAGTTTAGCTCCAAAACATTCAGTTATGTGAATTGACTCCCCTCGAAACTGTATCCCACCTCCTAGATTGTCAGCTCTTCGGGGCAGGGTCCTCTCCTCCTTCTGTGTCATTGTCTGTGTCTATTTAATGTACAACGCTGCGTAATATGTTGGCGCTATATAAATCCTGTTTATTATTATTAATAATAATAATAATAATAATAATAATATCAAAACTGATGAAGCCATTGGATCAGCAGGTAAGGGTCAGAAGGATCAGGCCAGGTTATTCTGGCCATCATTCAATTTCAAAGTCTGATGACATCTAGTGGAGGGAAAGAATTACTGCAGGAAATGGACAGCTCCAGATTGAGCATTGCAGCAAAAGCGTCTTTTTATATTTACATTTATTAAACTGCTTTTTTTAATATAAATCAAGTTCTCCTTCCGCTGAAATATTTATAAACATTGCATTGAGAATTCACATTGCTGTGTTCTTAGGTGATGGTTTCAGGCCCGTATGAATTTTACATTTGATAAATGGCACTCCGATTTCCAAGGGAATTGGATAAATAGGTCCCCCGACCTAGCTTTGAGTTATTGCCCTCCCCAGTAAGCAGTGTATCCCCTTCCAATACAAGGTTACCTATAAGGCTATGTATCCTGGGCTGTATACACCTGGGGAAAGCGCAGAACCCGGGCAGAAATTATCAGAGATGCAGCAACCCCATCAATCATTCTCCTCGCTGGCCCTGGGCCATTTAACCCTTCGTTTCCCATTCTTTCATACGCAAGGTCAGAAGCAGCCAATGCAAAACCTTTTCCATCTGTTTGGTGTTTATGCAGCCCAAGGAGAATGCATGAAGAATTGATCACATTGCATGGCCCCAGCCTGTCAGTGCTGTATTAAATGGAATATTAACCCCTTCACCAACTGAAAGCATGGCAAGACCGAATTGCTGAAAAGTTGTTAGCTGGTATTTGGTGCCTGTGTCATGCAAAAAAGAAGAGGCAAAAATATTGGAGAAGGAGTGGGGAAAGATGTTGGATCATCTGCCAACACACACACACACATATATATATATAACAATCCCATGCAAAACATAAGAAATGCATGCACTGTAACATATTAATAATATTAATATTATAATATTAATATTAATATTTCCTCTTTCTTTAAACTGAATAGTATCATATGCCACATCCCCATTCACAGTGGATACAAAGAATACAAATGCAGGTAGATAGCCTTGGGACTTTAAAGGTAATTATATAATGATATAATTACCATAAAACCCCTATTTTTTTCAAAAATCATTAAAACATACATAAAAACCATGAGGTTATTAATTATATTCATATACTGGTTTATTTTATGTAGATAGCCTTTAAACGTTCAATGCGTTTCTCAGATCTAAGTCCGCTTTCTCAGGAACAGAGCAGACTATAAGTGTAGAATCAGTTTCAATATCATTGATTCTATAATCAATTGATTCTATCAATCATTTAATCAAACTCATTATACATAACTGATATAATTACCATAAAACCTTAATTTATTAAAAAATCATTAAAACATACATAAAAAACATCAGGGTATTCATTATATTCCGCGTTTCTTGGATCTAAGTCCGCTTCCTCAGGAACAGAGCAGCCTATATTTGTAGAATCAATTTCAATATCATAGATTCTACAATTAATTTATTCTATCAATCATTCAATCAAACTAATTTTACATAATTTTTATAATTAGCATAAAAACCTCAATTTATTCAAAAATCATTAAAAGATACATAAAAAAAATCAGGTTTTTCATTATATTCAGCGTTTCTCGGATCTAAGTCCGCTTCCTCAGGGACAGAGCAGCCTAAAATTGTAGAATCAATTGATTGTAGAATTCATTTATTAAATTACTTTATTCATTATTCATTAAAACATACATAAAAAACCATCAGGTCATTTATTAGGTTCATATACTGGTCTATTTTATGTAGGTAGGCTTTAAAAGTTCAATGCATTTCTTGGATTTAAGTCGGCTTCCTCAGGAACAGAGCAGCCTATAGGTGTAGAATCAATTTCAATATCATTGATTCTATAATCAATTGATTCTACCAATCATTCAATCAAACTCATTATACATAATTCATATAATAACCATAAAAAACTTAATTTATTCAAAAATCATTAAAATATACATAAAAAACCATGAGGTTATTCATTATATTCATATACTGGTCTATTTTATGTAGATAGGCTTTAAACGTTCAATGCTTTTCTCGGATCTAAGTCAGGAATTCAGCAGCCTAGAATCAATTGATTGTAGAATCAATGATATTGAAATTGATTCTCAATTATAGGCTGCTCAGTTCCTGAGGAAGCGGACTTAGATCTGAGAAACGCGTTGAACATTTAAAGCCTACCTACATAAATTAGACCAGTATATGAATAACCTGATGGAATTTTATGTACATTTTATTGATTTTTGAATAAATTGAGTTTTTTATGCTAATTATATCAATTATGTATATTGAGTTTGATTGAATGCCTTTAAAGTCCCAAGGCTATCCACCTGCATTTGTATTATTTGTATGTATCATTGTGCACTAAGCTGCACTTTGTTTGTGCCACCATTGTAAATGACACCCAACCCAGGAGAAATTGCTCCCGCTCTATTTCATTTTCATCATGGCAAATTATATCATGGTACATTGTGATGTGCATAGTGAGGGTGCGCTGGCCCGTCATTCAAAATCAATGCCATGCAATATTTTGCACTGAGTGATTTGTTGTTGTGCATTGCTGTATTGCACCGATATGAACAGACTGAATATGACCCAAACCCCAACCCATTTAAATGTGCCACTTTGGGATTTTTGGGAAATCACACACAGGAAGCCACATGGATGTTAACATTTATCTCATTAAGTCATTGCAATTTTATATTTTACTGACCTCTTGGTCTGGGGTGTTAACCCTGCCTCAGCGTGGAATAAAAGCTCCACAAAACTCTAGAAAAAAACTTTGCTAATAGCTTCTTTATGTTGAATACGGAGTAGAGTTTTATTGTTCACTTGGGTGGTAAAAGTAGAGCAGGGCCATAGTGAATAGTCTGTCCTCCTGCAGCCATAAAGCAGAGCCTGACCACTGCACTGCACGTAAGCAGCAGTCTCTATGCTGTGGTCTGATACCCCACTATTAGTCAGAGTTGTCTGCTGATTGGAGGACTGTTGTGGTCCTGCTGCATGATTGCTCCAGATCAGTGGTCCCCAACTGGTGGTCCGTGGCTCTGTCCCCGGTATGGACACAACCCGCCCCCACTCCCATTGCAGGGTCATAGCTGCTTGTTAAACATCCTGGGAGGACAATAGCGCAGGGATGTGGACACAACGTTTGTTGCATCCCCAGCCCTGCACTAGTGTCCCCCCCCCTGGAGTTTAGCAAGCAGGTCTGACCCTGCGATGGGAGCGTGGGTGGGTTCTGGCATCATGACGTCACTCTGGGGGAAGATTCTTGACACATGGCTTCCCGCGCATGCGTTCCGGATTCCGCAGATTTAGCGGTCCGTGAGGTCTGAAAGGTTGGTAACCCCTGCTCTAGGCTTCTTCACCATCCATAGGAATAACAGGACATCGTTCACTTACCGTTATAATACAAGAAGACCAACTGGGCTCTGCCATAGGGGAAATATTTACTCTGCTTCTGCTGACCTCTGGGAAATATTTCTTGCCTGGATATGAACCTGTGGCTTCACTTCATTTATTAAACTAAATAAAACATCCTTCGCAAGGGAATATTTTACTATGCTATGTGAACAGTCTATAATATTTTAGTAAATCGATCCCATTGGTCTATAAATAGACCTCTATATGACCAATGACACCAAAAACCTCTAACAACAAAGGAGAGATAACTATGGCATGGTTCGTGTAGAACTGATAGTGCAAGTTGTACTGATACGTGCAATAATAGTTGTTGGAAAGGATCTTTCATGACTAATATTGCACGATGCATGAACGAGCGATGTACATACAGCACTGTTCAGCTCTACGGAGAGGAGAGGGAAGGGGGAGAACGATGGTGCGGCACCCTGCTGCGAGCTCTCCCCCTTCACTTCCATTAGTCGTCCATGGTCCATGGATCCGCCAGGACAGTCGTTCAGACGATGGATGACTGGCGCTGTACACACGCCAGATTCTCGGCCCTGAGCTGATTTACGGGCGAGAACCGTTGGACTTGTGTACGTAGCTTTAGTCCAGGGACCACAGTTTGCCAATCATTACTGCTTCACTTCATCAGATAGATTCTAGATAGCAGCGTCATTGTGCAGGAGTTCTCTGGCAGGTTGGAAAAGCAACAATCGTCCCATTCTATGAAGAACGAGGAACGAACCCTTCACTTTGTACCTGCTGCGTATATGTTACTGCTCGTCCTGGTGTGGGTTCTGCTGGGGGTAGTCAGCACGCTTCCTGTGCCCAAATTCCTTTTTATTTTGAAAAGTTGACAAGTGCAGTGACAAGTTCATCAGTGTATGCCAAGCCATTGTAAATGTTAGTGTTTGGAAAGATAGAAGAAAAAGAGAGAGGCTTTTTTGGCAGGTTTACTTCTATATGTACACATTACAAACTATTCCATTGTAAGATGGCTTATCAGAACAAAGAGTCTTTCATATGTTGCTGCTAGATATAAAAGTGTCCAAGATTTCATATTTATATATATATATAATGTCTCGTACCCGACACGTTTCACCTATTTGGCTTCCTCAGGGGAATATGGAGTAGCCGGCTATAAATGTCAGAAAGTGATAAACATTATCTATTGAGTAAAGACAAAAAATGTCATACATAGAAAACAGTGGACTTCAATCTCCAGTACAAATCATGTATAATATACATAAGAACATATAACATAGTACAAGTTACTGTGTCTATAAGTGAATTGCACAAGGAGGTTGTAGTTACTTATAATTTAATTTCAATTAGTCCTGGGATTGTGTCAATGCTACGGAATAGGCATTCACATAAAATAAAAATGATGGGTGATGTCTAATAAGGAAAGAGATATTAGTACTTGAAATGACATAAGAGTATAATAGATTGCATTGAAGTGGGAATAAACTTGAAATTTACAATCACATATAGGCGTCCATTAGCCACCAATTAATTGTTTCAATGTTATTCGAGAAGCCTATTGGCATTCATTTCTTGCTATGAAGAATAAAGGGGGGGGGGGGGTGTATTTATTTTTTCCTTTTGCCTGGTCCTGGTGCAAGACCTGCGTGGTCGCAAATTTATATTAGGGTTAATTCTGCTAGGAGGACTTACTTTAATCCCCCATTTGAGATTGGTCACTGAGGGGGTCTCCTTTGTTAATGGCTGGCCCTTGTTGGAGCAAAGGGAAACAGTTCTGCTTTGGGATTGAGCTGTCCCATGGCGCTCTGTTCTTCTGCAATAAGCAGCACTGGCGCCATTTTTCTTTCTCTATGGAGTTGCATAAGAAGAAGTAAACGTAGCACCGGTGTGAACATTAAAGTTTGGCCGGTTTAAATTTTGCATACACTGGGCCTGATTTATTAAAGATCCCAGAAATACATTTTCATCCGTAAAGCTGGGTGATCCAGCAAACCTGGAATGGATTTCTTTGTTAGCAACCGTTTTCAGTCCTGGGCCAGATCCATTCCAGGTTGGCTGGATCACCCAGGTTTACTGATGAAAATGTAACCTCTCCAGCTTTAATAAATCAGGGCCGATGCATCTAATCAGAGGTAAGAGACAGACTGTTCTCATGCAATGCGCAGCTCCCAGCCAGTGACCGTTGCAGATTAAACCTCCGTCCTCTCCATCTACCGGCCTCAATTTCATAATCTGAACTCTAATTAGAGATTTTGTTCATTGACTGCTGCAATGGGTCAGAAATTATTCAAGATGATAAAATAGTTTAATCAAGCAGAACGTGGGGAGAATGTTGTGTTACCATGGAGCTGTCTAGGATTGTACCTGAATGGTGCTCGGTTCCCGGTGTCCTGAACCTTTTCAGATTTGGGTTATTTATATAATATGTCGTTTCCTTGGAAAAAAAAGAAACTGAGATGTTAAGCACGAAACAGACAATGGTAACCAAGGGAAAAAATGTTTCAGCTTCTGGTGCTACTGCTGATTGTCATTAACGAGTCGTGATGATTATAGGGAATGTATTGCAGCTTTGTTCATATTTTCTGTAATATGATTAGTGAAAGAAAAAAACATATTGTGTGTATTATGCATTCTCATATTCAGCCAGGAGGGGGCATGCTCATCTAATATCTGTTCTTACTGTTGTCACCATATTCAGTAGCTGAAGCTGTAAAAGGAGAATGGTTCTTAAGGCTTTGATGGTTCAATAACTAAATGTTTTTATTGCATACAATATTTTAGACCTCGTCTGGAGCAGATCATAGAGGGGTGGCAAGTTGCTGTATAAAGTTTGCAGCAAACATCACAACACCCTGTATTGTTTTAGCCATAAGCCCTGAGCTGGAGTTATGCAAATATATCAAAATGCCTTGATAAGTGTTTATTAGTCTGGAGTGGCCATTCCTATGTATATAAAGAATGCCCAAGGTAACGTCCGCATGATTGGAAGAACTGAAATCCAATAAGAGAAATCGGTAAGGTAGAGACAGTCAGGCTGGGGAGGGAGCGGCTAGGAGATGTTGGGCGTCCTCCAACCAGGAAACAAGGCAGACTCTATCTGACTTGCTGCAGCTTTTAAGGCATTCTGTGAGAAGCTCACAGTGTGCAGTAGAGGAGTCGGTACAATTGTGCAAAGAATGGAAAGCTGGGAGGCAGATTCATGCAAGCAGAAATACCCAGATTTGGTTCCAGTTGGGTTTTAAGCCCAATTAAAAATTCTAGCCTTTGTAGCTTCCCAAATATTCCAATTATTACTGTTTTTTATGGAGATTTTCATCTGTAGGAACTTTCCTTCTATCCTCAGAGAAAGGTTGTTAGTCACACATAAGTTGCTGACAGTTCCACCTCCTGCAGACTGAAAGAGAAGATAATTTGTGCTGCAAGAAATGAATGGTACACTTAGCAAAGTCTTTTCAAGACGATCAAAATACGAGATAACGAGCTGCTTTCTGTAAAAAGAATTACTGAGCCTGCGAGCTTCCTTCGACAGAGGCCGCGGCACAGATCTGGCATCTCAATGAAACGGGAAGCGGGGGCTTTCGTCAGCACAGAATTACCTGCAATTGGGGACAGCAAGCGGCGCACCTGCAAGGCCTGCGGAGAGCGGAGGGGACGCAAAACAACAAAATTAGAGGTTTCTGTTCTGGTAAAAGCTGTGTTTTCCATCAAACTCAAAAATAAAAACCAAAGATAAAAAAATAGCCATCAATGGCTTGAAAGGTTTGTGCCAGCCAAATATAAAGAAATACATGAACTAAAAATTAAAGTGGAACGCCATTGGACATGATGCATGGATTTGGTGCGTGTTGAGCTGGGAGAATATAGGAGTGTTTGTGGAGCATTGTAATTGTCTTGTACTGGAAATAAAAGAATAGAGGAAGGATTTATTAAAGCTCTCTAAGGCTGGAGAGGATACACTTTCATCAGTGAAGCTGAGTAATCCAGCAAACCTGGAATGGATCTGGTCCAGGATTCAAAGCATTTGCTAACAAATGGCAAATTACTTTGAAAAGCTCCATTCCAGGTTTGCTGGATCACCCAGCTTCACTGATGAATGTGTATCTTCTCCAGGGCTTGGCTTGGTTAGTGATAAGTATATCATAGTTATATAGTAGGTTAGGTTGAAAAAAAGTCCATCAAGTTCACCAACTAGGGTAATAAACTTATCCCAGATAAAACCCTATAGGACATAGTTGATCTAGAGGAAGGCAAAAAAAACCCCGGGTACAATTTGCTTCAACAGGGGAAAAAAAATTTCCTTCCTGATTCCATGAGGCAATCGGATGTTCCCGAGATCAGCAGTCTCTGTTATCTTTACTTTAAATCCTTAATCCCCAGTTAGTTATATTCTGTGCTTCTAGAAATCATCCAGCTTTTTCTTAAAGCAATCTATAGAAGTTGCTGAAACTACTTCCTGAGGGAGCCGATTCCACATTTTCACAGACCTTACAGTGAAGAATCCCTTCCTTATCCGGAGATTAAACTTCTTTTCCTCCAGACGCAAAGAGCGCCCCCTTGTGCTTTGTAATGACATTACAGTGAATAATGGGGAAGAGAGTTCTCTATATGGACCATTTATATATTTATACAGGGTGATCATATCCCCCCTTATACGTCTCTTCTCAAGGGAGAATAGATTCAGTTCAGCTAATCTCTCCTCATAGCTGAGCTCCTCCATTCCTTTTATTAGTTTAGTTGTCCTTCTCTGCCCTCTCTATTGATAGAGGGGAATTACTTCAGGCGACGGCTCCATTTCAAAGGTAAATATTGCAGCAAAGACTGTTTTTCCCTATTTCTGGGCTGTGTACTTTTTTATACAAAACAGAATTACCGCACCTAAAAAGCATTATAAATAATTTTACAACATCCCTGCATAAATATTGTGCTTTAAAATGCAGCAAATTGGATGGGGAATAGCAGAAATTAGAACAAGCTCCAATAAAATTAATGCTTGGCACTTGAATTGCATTTTGCTGCAGAAGAGCAACAGGTGAATGTTTGCATGGCCTAACTCACTGGTTATACAGTGCAAAACAAGTAGAGGAAAGACAAGGGAAGCTAGAGAAGTCTAAAGAGCAGGGGTTCTTACCCGGGGGTACGGGAACCAAATGCTGGGGGTATGGGACTCGATCTCTGGGTACTGGTATGTATTTTATAGTATTCATTTATACTTGGGTACGTTATTAAATCTGAAATCAAAGTGGAGAAATCGACTTGATGTGACTTGATGACATGCCAGTAGCTTTTTCCATAACTGTACCCCGATTCCAACAACAGCAATCATCTCACTAGATTACTGAAAGTCTGTGTTATGGGGTCCGGATATTGAAAAAACTTGCACATATAACTTTTTTCCTTTTTCTGTGTAATACTCAACTTTAAGAAGTAAAATTATTGGTTTATAATCTGATACAGGTGAAAGTTATTTTGTAAAATAGTTCTGTTTGTATATTTGTCATTTTTTTTGTAAATAAATATGATAAAGTTATCAATGCTTATGATTTTATTTCATGTTCTCTTCCTAACTATCCATATCTAAAGTACAGTAAATTCAAGCTGTTGACTTATTTGGAAGTCATACTGGCAACTAATATAAGGAATGATGATGATTATTTCGACGGTCATGTAAAGGGGGTATGGGAGCATATTGGACAATCCATTGGGGGTCAATCCATTGGGAGCCATTAAAAGGTTAAGAACCCCGGCTTAAGAGGATTAGCAGCAGGCTTAGATTTCATGCATCTGATTTGTTCCGAGGTTTTTAGCTCTTCCTGGTAATCTACAAATCTTAATATTGTAGTGTTCCTTAATAGCCATCCACTCTCTGGTAAGAATGCTTCTTCCATCCCCACAACCTCGAATATATAATGTCGAAAAACATTGTTCCAGGCTGACTCACAGCTCCCAGGTAACCAGTTGGGGGTGCAGACCGAAAAAGCACAGCCGCTGTTCCAGTCTATGGTCAATCAAGGACACCGCCAGACTTCTGCAAAGGAATGCCTTGTATGTCAGTTGTATGCTTTTATTATAAAAATACATTGTTGTTTTTCTATGTATGAATTGGTTCGATTCTTTGTAAAGGTTTGCTATGCACAATGCTTTTACACAAGGCCACGTTCAATATAATCAGAAATGCGAAGGATGATCCTATACACACACCTATCGTAATACAGGCCCAGTGTTCTCTGCAGGCAATCTGCATGTGTGTTGGCAGATTAGCATTCGTCGTCTCCTGGACACCATTCAGCCGTTACCATTGTGTGCAGCTGTTCTCGCCCCTAGCATGTAATTGCTGTTTAATTCTGAGTGAAATAAGCTCTCGGGATGGAAGAAGTAGCAGCCGACAGGATTGAGATGCCGTTCTCTATTTCCCTGCCGCTGATTAGCTGCTTGTGTGACTTTTCCTTCTTACTAAACCGAATAGCTGACCTATAATGGTAAAACAGAACTCTTGTGTGGGTGAGGATTACAATCTCAGCAAGTGTCTGAGAAAGGGAGGGAGTTTTCCTTTAAAAGGAGAACAGGGCTTAAAGGGTATATAAAGTATTATTCTGAGATGTAGTTGTTGAGGATAAAAAAAAGGAAATACAATAAGATCCAACATCATATCCAAGATGGCAGCACCCAGAAAGAGTCTTTTGGGCCATTGCAGATAACAGCGCTCTTCTGCAGGCTCAGATGTAATCCTAACTGCTCCTATTTAGGTGAATGTGAGCAATTGGGATTCTGGGATTTTTTACATGCAACTGTGGTTGAACACACAAAAATTGCTTTAACCTCCCTAGAGGTAACCCCGAGTGTAACTCAGGGTAGAAAAAAATTGCTAAAAGCGGTGACCCCAAGTCACACTCGGGGTAAGTAATCCTATGGGAGTTAATAGTAAATACAGCCTTACCTGATCCGCCGGCGTCCATCGCTGCAATATTCGTCTTCTTCCGGTCGGCTTCTGCATCCGATGAATCTCCGGGGAGTTCCCAGTGACGTCGGTGCGTGTGTACGTTGCCGGCAGAGCGGGAAATTCAAAATCCATTTGTATTGCACTCAATACAAAATAACTGTATTGAATGCAATACATTGGATTTCTATGTGTAAAAGCAGTACATTGTTTTCAAGAACATTTATTTTACAGTATATATATTAGTATGAGTATAATGTGTATTTTTAAAAAATTTTTTAAATTTAAATTTTTAGATTCTTTAGATTTTTTAATTCATTCAATTTATTACATTTACATGGTTTTGTGTTTCAAACTTTATTCTACTCATACAAGTTATATTATACTGTAAAATAAATTTTCATGAAAAACAATGTAACGCTTTTCGACATAAAAAAACGGAAAGAAATTAACTGCTAGGGAGGTTAAGCTGCACAGTTGCTTTTGGAAGAACTGCAAATGTGTTACCGGTGGTGCAATATGCCAATCCCAGGCACACAGCAGCATTCTGCTATGTGCCCAGGAGCAACCATCTGCAAGGTTTTACACCACAGGGACCTAATAGGCCTGATTTAATAAAGCTCGCCAAGGCTGGAGAGAAAACACTTTCATCAGTGAAGCTGGGTAATTCAGCAAACCTGGAATGGATTTCTTATTAGTAACTTGCTATTTGTTAGCAAATTTGTAAGCAAAACTTGATGGACCTATTACTTATACATTTTCAACCTATGTAAGTACACAGTGATGTACATTAATATGAGTCTGGTTCTGCAGATATCTGTTTTTTAGGATTTCAACTTCTTTAATAGCTGCACATTGTCAGCTGACTCAGAGTTGCATTGTAAGGAGTAGCAATAAAAGTACAGTAATTGATCCTGATTTATCAAAGCTCTCCAAGACTATCATGGGTGATCCAACAAACCTGGAATAGATTTTTTTAAATAATTTGCTATTATTTAGCAAATGTCAATCCTGAACAGGTGTGCTAGATCCCCCATGATGGTCCATCTTCTCCAGTCTTTGTGAATTTTGATAAATCAGCCCATTGTGCAGTAGAACCTAAGAATGTAACAGGTAAACAGAGATGGATTTCATGTACAATACACACACGTGAAAACTATGTATAAAAACAGACTTTATTAAAAAGGTTACCATTCATTGACAACATTATTTAGGTCAAGCTAATCTTTAAAATGTATAACTAAAACAATCAATTCCTGCAGTCAGTGTAAAACCCATGCTGGGAAGTCAAACAGATCTGTATCAGCTAATCAGGAATTTTCCAATGAAGTAGCCAATTCTAACCTCATGCTTGCCTCGCACATCAATTTTATAGCAGCAAACCAATTCTAATGATGCATGAATGATGCATGGGATTCCCGCATTCAACTGCTCCTGGCTACAGAAACATCATAATGCAATGGAGATTTATTAATTCTACCATTATAGCAAATGGCAAAGTGGTTTTACCTTAAAATGTCACTAAAACCAAGAAATAGCATAAGAATGTGGACTTTTGGTTAGTTTTTGGGGTTCCATCATGACACATCCAATAAAAGTATGCAAATGAATTATAGAATAGTGTACTTTCAGCTAAATCAGTACAGGGCTGAAAATACCACCAAGTATCATGCTGAGAAAAGGTAAATTTAAGCCATCAGGTCAGGTCTGTGCAGACTTCTCCAACCAATAGCACAGCCTAGTTCAGAACTGGGAGGGGGACCTGACTTTTCTTTGCTGTAGTTCACAAGTCTTGTCCCCCCCCCCCATGCCCGTGACTCTTTATTATCTCCGATCAGCATGTTCATTTGCACATAAGCACTGCAGCACAATTGGCCCATGTTACCTCTCCCCTTTGTCATTCTGAGCTCTGCAAGTGGCAGACACAAATCAAAGTCAGGTACTTATACAGCCTGCGTTTTGCATTTACAAATTCATATTTAATAAATACAAAACTGCATTAATTTGTGTCTGATATGTGACTGGAGTGCAGCTTGTAACCAAGTCTGCATAAATCACATATATACAAGTTTTTTACTTCTTAACATAAGTATATAAAAAAAAATACAGATCCCCTTTAAAAGTAATAAACAGATCAGAAACAAGGGAAGTCCAAATTGGTAAGCTCTCTTTATTGTCTAAGTTTTAAAAAGTCTAAAACTACTTCCTCAGGATCCAGTTACATGACCGTGCTGTCCTCGGCTGACGCTTCAGCAGCTAGAGTTAAGTCTGGTAGCAGCATACTTTATTTTTTTTTTTTAAAAGGCAGAAATTGGATCGTTTCTCAGTCCAGTCAAAATATACTTTAAAGCTTAAAAACATTAGAAACATTAAGTCTGAAGTGCAAAAAGTTTGTACCGTGCCCCAGTGAAGCGGGGCGCTGACAATCCCAGACACGCCAGAGTAAATTCATAATGATTCCCTGAGCAAGCAGCAGGAGGGGAACCCGTGAAGAGCTGTAATAAGCAGTCCCAGGCTCCACATGGGGGCTCAGACTTTGATCTCAGGGGGTGGCTGGGGGAGCTTTGATTCGGTTAGGTTGTTCTCCGGCACGTCTGCCTCCTGCACAGCTTTATACTGAGCAGACCTCTCATATTTGGTTTTAAAAAGCAGACCGTGACCTAAAAAATGTAAGAAAAAAAGTTTTAGTGCTCAGGCTATGGCCTCTTTTGGGCAGAAATGGCACTCATTACAAAAAGGCTTACACCCACCTGCACAGTCTGCCATCTCCCTGAATGCTTTTTTCTTGCAGCAGCTGCGACACAAATGGAACACACACTTTGTGCCCTGCAAATCAGGAACATTGGGGGATGGTAATCAGTCTCAATATGTGATTATACATTACCATATCATCTACAGATAGTAGAACTCAGAGTGGAGGAGAGGGGAAGAGAGGAAAGGAGCAAGAGAAAAGACAGGAAAAGGAGGGAAGGAGACTGGAGTAGGTAGAAATGAATAAGAAGGGAAAAGAGGGGACTTATATAATAAATATATATATATATATATATATATATATATATATATTTAAGGTTCTTTACCTTGGGATTCCCACATTGGTCACATTTTGCATATTTAGCTGGAAAAACAGAAAAAAAGCATTGTAAATGAAAGAAGGCCACAAAAAATTCTCTGCAAAGACCATAGATTATATTGAATGGATGCTGGAATATGCTGTGTCCTTTGTTTTGCCCTGGGAGCAAAAGGGTATCTGGAACTAAATCTGCAAGCAGGCATGATGAGAGACAGAACTTAATCCACCCACCAACACATGCATAGTTTACCATATGACCTCATATAAAAATCTCAGCAAAGTACCCAGACTGAATAAATCGCAAAGAGCAGTAAAAGAACAATATAGTCTCAGGGATGTATAACTGTACCTACCCAGCCTCACTGGAAGCAAAGTAAACTACAAGAAAAAGTAGGAGAATGCAGCTTCCTCGGGCATGACTTACGTTTTACAGAAGGGTCAAAGCTTTTGTTCGGATTGCGCAGTTTCTTTTTTTGTTTGTTCTTTGAAAGTTGCTCAGTGCTGTTATCCTCCTCTTCCAGTGCTCTCTTCGTACGTATTGCATTCTCTTCCTTCACCATATCTTTGGGCCTAAAGGTAAATAAAAAGTCACAATGCATTTGTATTTTGTATTTGTACTTGTGCCTGGACTGGCAGTTCTCTAAATTCATCTGCAGGTATGTCCCAGGGGGAAAACTACTTCACCATCATATCCGTAAAGCAAGTAAGGCTTCAGGAGAACAGAGGGACTTCTGTATGTCAGGATTATGAGATGTTTTGAAATATTTCCTTCTGATGTGAGCTTCAGTAGAAGACGAAAGCAAGCAGTGACACAAAATGAATGCTCCAGAAAATTTTTAATATGAAATATATGGGTAGGGGCAATCACTTACGTGATGAGCTTATGGTTTTCATTTATTTATAATTTTAATAAAGTGGATCCTTTCCAAATATCTGTCACTATTACAATTGCTTCTGGGCATTGCTGAACCAACGTTACACTAATGATGACATGTATCAGCTTCTTTTGTATTCTACTCTAGGTTCTGGTCCTCTCCCAGTTTGCATCCTTTTGGTCCCAAGTTATAATCCTCTCATTGCATATTACCATCCCACATCGCATACCTCCCAAAGCCATCTTGGTATTAAGTTGCATGTCTGGCTTTTGGTTCTTTCTATTCTGCCATTATATTGAGTTCTGGCCCTTAGCCCCTATTCTCTCAATAAGGAAAATGTTCACCCACTGCATACTTTCCCAAAATCCCTAAAAAAGCAACAACTGAAGAGAATTTTCAAATTCAAAAGAACCGCAATATACCCTATGAATGACTTGGATGTCCTCTGTAGCTCCCATTTGATTAACTGCACAATGATGATTATTACCAGTCCTTGGTAAACACAGCAAAAGGATGAAAAGTACTTACGGTGGTCGTACATAAGGTTGGCATATCCAGTGGGGAAAAGGTAAATCTCCTGTGGTCTCTTCACCTTCTTTCTTGTTAGCCATTTCTTCCTGCAAATAACAAATACAGATATCAGCAATATATAAACGCATCTGTGTCTATCTCCAAGACAGTAACAAGAATTCCTTAGAGTAATAAATCTATTTACCTCTCCCCACAAGACTATAATAAAAGTGTCCCTCTCAGAATACTATTTTTCTCATCAGATTTTTTTTTTGTTAAGAACCAGCACCATTGGATAAGGACATCATCAGTTGGTTAAATTAGCTGAACTGAACCTTCAATTTTCCCCAGTTACTCTACTGAGTATTCTAAGTGGCTTGGTACAGTTTCCAAAGGCTTCTTAGTAGGTCATTGGATTGGCGGCCTATACAGAAATATATGATTTTTTTTTAGTACCTGGCACTTGACCTTCAATTCCTTGTTAACAGCAATGATGCCTTCCAGGGACTTTGCCTTTGCCAGTTCTTCACGTAGCTCATGGTAAACCTGCAGACTAAGATATTAAGAGAGAGAGAGAGAGAGAAAAAAAAATTAAACCAGGCTAATTACAATGTAAGCATTTTAACAAACTTTACAGCAGATCCTTAAAGCCCCAGTTTAGTTTTGGCAGCCATGTTCGCCCCCTCTTCATGCTTTAGCACCGTCCTCTGCCACTTGTCACCAACCTTCTTCTGGTTAACTGGTGACCAGATTCAGTCAACCACTTTCTGTCGGCCCCTAACAATCACCACACTACATACAGCAGGTCATAACAACTGATAAAGCTTCTTTAAGAAAGTTGGTATTTTTCCTTTTTATTTACACATGAACTGTTAATGAAAAAAGTAACATTTCATATTTCTATTGCACAAGACAAATTATGAACTGATGGTTCAACGAGACCTTGGAGTAAGGAGGGAATAGCTTGCTTTGTAGAGACATTCTGATGCATTTTAATAACTTTTATTTCTGGGGGAAAAGGTGGGTTTGTTATGTAATTACTTTGAAGACTGGAGACTGTCAGATTTGTGCATTCTTTACGCTCTGCATCATCAGTGTTAAACTGAAAAAAAAAATATTAATCCTCAGAAGAACAGTGTGCATTGAGATTCTCTACAGAATGGTAACACGAGGGGCATAATAAGTAGAGTCAAGACTCCTCATTATAGCATCCACCGGAAAAACCAAGCATGTACATTTCAATTTCAAAAGGTGAGATTGGTCCCCAGGAGGATCGGGCTTTAATGTCTCAGAATAAATTGCTTCACAGAATTCTGAAATAATCTACGCGTTCACACTGCTAGAAGATTTATTTATCATCTTACTGATGTTATTACATGTCAACATGCCCGTAGACATGAAAAAAAAAAAAAGGATGGGCCACGTAGTTCAAAAGTGAAGGAAAGGTCAGTACTGAGCATGGCAAACAGCAGCACCGGATGTTTCAGCCCTAGCAAGGATATTTCCTCTTAGCTTTACACACAAATATATATTTAACCTCCTGGACGGTTAATTCCTGTCCAGATTTATATGTCTAAAAGTGGTACATTGTCTTTCATGAAAATAATATAAAATAATATTAATAAAATAGTATGAGTATAATAAAGTTTGAAGCACAAAATCATGTCAAAATAAATTAAATAAGAAAAATAAAATACATTTATTAAAATAAACTTTGACATGATTGTGTTTAAAACTTTATTATACTCATAATATTATATTTTAGACATATAAATCCAGTGTATTGCATTTAATACAGCTAATTTGTATCGAATGCAATAGAAAATAATTTAAATTCCCGCACGCACGACGTCATCCGGAAATCCTGGCGGAAGAACCGGGGGACCAATCAGAGAAGAGGAAGCGGCCAGAAGATGGGATCGGGCAGGCAAGACACTGAAGGACTCCGGCAGGACCAGGAAAGTCTTTAATATTTTTTTTAGCTACCACGAGTGTGGCTCGGGGGTACCGCTATCAGCTGTTTTTTTTAACCCCGAGCCACACTCGGGGTTACCGTCCAGGAGGTTAACATATATCTATTTCTTAGGTCTTGTGGATGGTTTTACGACATCATGGGTCCTTCCTCCTCCAGGAGCAGCTGTGTGCAATCCTTACACTTGAACGGATCAGTGCTCAGGTACTGACACGTATGCACATTATACTGCAGCAGTATTGTGAACCCAGGCCAGCTTGTCGACGAACAGGAGAGCATCCCAGGCAGGGTGCAGGAGAAAAGGACCAAAAGGCTGCCATTTGGAGGACTTGTGACAACAAACAGCTTAGGACTGATCTTAGTTAAAGGCAATCATGGCAACAGGGCTGCTTTTATTTTTACTACTACTAGGCCACTCATATTTATATATATATATATATATATATATATATATATATATATATATATATATATTTTTTTTTTACCTAGGATTCTTTAAAATCTAGTGGTTCAGATCAAACTTGGCAGCATCAGTTAAGACTAATAACTCCCTGAAAACATACTGTAGATCAGTTATCAGACACATGATTAATGCAGCTACAGTGTGTGTACCACTATTGTGGAGACAACTAAACCCGCCGTCCATAGGATTGTGGTTCCACAAGATCATACTCAAAGAAGACCTTACATCATCCATATGTGGCACATAAGAGAGGTTCCACAATACCTGGTTTAACTGGATACGATTCCAGGAGTCACCTGAATGCAGGGAGTACCTAACCTTGGAAGCTTGAGTACACATATGTATGGGAACCGCCAATAATTGCAGATTATGGGGAAGCCCCTTAATGTTTTGAATGACTAAGGCATTTGTAAGTCACAAAGTTGTATTACATGAACGCACATAGCCCCACATTGCCCAGGTTTGCTCTATTTATACAAGATTTCTATGTTATGTATGTTTGTTTAAACATTTTGAAAACCTAAATACAAATTAAAAAAAAAAAGGACAAAAAATTGATCCTTTTACAACATGAAAGGCTAGTGAATGGTATTATTTGTACAAATACAATCCAGTATCTAAGTGCGGTGAGGAGAGATTGACATTTATTTTCCAGGAACGATCGTAATACAAGTGAAGGGAAGAGAGTGCAGTGGGGTGCTGCTCCATGGTTCTCCATAGCTGCTACTCCCCTCTCCATAGAGCAGAATGGTGCTGTATGTACAGTGCTTGTTCATGCACCTTTGAGTCTTTATTCATTGAAAAGGATCATGAAAAGATCCAACAACAAAAATCTAATGTGTGTACGGAGTCTTAGCCCAAGTCTGTACTGGCTGCAAAGCAAAGAAAACGTGTCATGCTTCAGCTTTGCTTCAATTTTAGAACACAGGCCTATGCCAGTCTTTGTTGAGAATAAAGTTAAGTAAGGCTAAAGAAAATTTAGCAGTCTGCCCATTTGCTTTTAATAGAAAGCTATGGAAGTGCATTTCAAAAGCATAAAAAGAGTGCCTTTGAAGAAAGTGCTGAAAGCCGGCGAACATTCGGCCTTTATGTTTAACGATGTAAAAAACTTGTTCTCATTTATAATGTTTGATGTTATGTGTCACAGATCTTTGAAGTTTATCCTTGGTGTGCCAAGACTTTATTGGTTGAAGTCCTATGCATATGACTGCTGTCTTATAAAGTACAGCATTTCACATTGGGAAAAAAAACTTTTTTTAGCATGCAGTTTGATTTTCCAAGATAATATCCACAAAACAACCTTTTCCAGTTTCCAATGACCATTCTGGCCATGGAAGTAATTCCATCATAGTGTGGTCAGTTTGAAATTTCTTCTGTTTTAGCATGATGAGCCTGTATTCTTGAAGTCAGAATACAACTGCCATGCAGTCTTTTCAGCCCTTAACAGTGACCTGGCATGGATTGCTATATGATGTCAATCATCTCCTTATTCCTACCTGCAACGGGAGAATGCATATGCAGTTTTGATGTCTTCTGGATCTGTAACATCGGAGAAAGCAAAGCTCCTCTTCTGCATTCTTTCTTCATGCCCTCTGAACTTTTGGGCATACAGGTCATGTGACTCTTTAATAAAAGCAAGGCTATCATTTTACAAAAAGGTCTTTAGTGCCTTTGTCCAGTTTAATATCTTTCCAATTGAATACACTTTAAGCCTGATGAGAATCTTCCCTGATGGGAATCTTCCAGGCCCATGTGTTTCAATTGCAATAATTGATTCCCACCAGATTCTGTTTTATAACTAAAGCCTGTTGAGTGCAACTTTAAAATCATAAACAACATTTATTGTAACTGAAGCAAATAACGTAAAACCCTTTTTTAGTTGTTCAATAAAAAGTTCTGTTGAAGTCGCTATGTCATTTAATGTCAAATGGTAACTGAAGCAATTTCACAAATGTATTGGTGTCACGCTTGGGACAATACATCACTGTAAACACAACAAGAGCCAAAATGACTTCCAAAAGTTCTATTTTGACGTTATGTTTTCTAGCTGGGAACTTTCACGTGAAATGAGATCCTAAGTAAGGTTTGACCTTAGATAATGAACTGCTGGAGGGCAATCAGACTTTCTTTAAGGGTGTTTACAGACAGATAGAAACAATTCTACCCGTGAAATACCTCTGGTGAAAATCCTAACAAACTTTAACAGCCAAATAATTTTAGGTGACACGCAGTTTCCCTGGTAATAGAACTGTGCAGGAAAGATGTAATAGGACTTGTAGCTCTGTACTTTAAATAGTAAAGCAAAGAAGAAGCTGACAACTTTGGGGGTTGCACTTCAAAATGGTTGCCTGCAACCCCTTTGGTAGGGTACCTTTAAATACTAACTGCATACAAAAAACAATTTGATTAGGTGGGCGAGAGAAAATATATGCAGTATGTTTGCAACTCTCCAACACCAATTGTATGCCCCTTCCAAGGTTCCCATGGAAAGGTTTTTTACTTTTATAGCTTGACTTTGCAAACATATACAGCGTCTATTGGGAGGAGTGCGATACAATCATTGAGATTTATGATAGCTGTCAAGCTAAACCAGGATTAATGATAGGGATATTGTGTCTCCCGAATACCCAAGTGGCAAAAGCATTTGATTTTAACATTCTGGCAACCAAACTAATCTGAAAAGCCCATAAGACCAATGTACTCACGTGTGGTGCCAAAGCTTGAAGATGTGAGCCCGAACAAAAGACAAAGGGCACGGGTATTGCTGCACGAGGTCTAAGTATTCTTCAGCCATTTCCCATACCACAGGATTCCTTCCTTCAAACAAGGCTGGGTTATGGAGATTCCCCTCTGAAACCAACAGATACATTTTTGTTAGCAGTTTGTAGAGATTTTGTACCACTGGGCCATACCACAAACATCAGTTTTGAGCCTCCCTCATCTGATCTTTAAATGAAGTACATTTGCACAGCCTTCCACAACCTTCCTTTTAAGCTGTAACACCAACCCTGGTGTTGGATTAGAGCTGCAGAGACCTCAATATGATAAAACTAATGACATCCATACATCGGTCCAAAATGCCATTTGAAAACCAAATTTATTAAGGTTTGTGCCCTGGACCTTTTCAAAGAAAAAAGCTGCAGAGAATTGTGCTGACATATCGAAATTACTGCCACCCATTGAAGACAGTCCATTGCCAGAGGACAAAAGAGAACCCTGCACGAGATCTGACCAATGATAATATTATTAAGTTAAAAAAAAATAAAGTAGTTTAGACTGGGCTTTAGATACAACACTGGTCCATTCTTCACTCCTACAGCTGCTTCTTTATATTTGAGACAGATACAGCTGAAAGCCTTGGATTTACTTCAAATGAGTCAAAAGTAAATTTGTTAACACTGATGAAGGCCAATGGGGCCCAGCTTGCATTCAGAATTGTAGTTTACTTGCAAGTCAGAAGTTTCATGTGGACTAGGCAGGTCCTGACATTTCCATCTCAACAAAATGAAAGGGAAACCACTGTAATTAAACAAAACTGACTTGTTGGCAACAATGGCACCCAATGGTTGTGCACCAAGACTAAGCTCTTCCATTCTTAGCATTGACTGTTGGAGACTATATGGCTTTCTATTTTGTAAATGCACCAAGCACCTGTAAATGTGTGGCCCATCTCTGTATCAGTATGTCAGTGTGCAAGATGTATTTGTGAATCAGCTGAACAAGGAGTATTCATGATTGCGGAGATACAAACCTGCACTCATCACCCCATGGACCCCTGTCTCTTGAATACATCGATCTACATCACTAAGGTACTGTATATTCCCATTGGCAAAAACAGGAATACTGACAGCATTCCTACAACAAAAAGAAACAGACATGGTTAATATTGCACTGCATGGATTATCAATGAAAAAGGCAGCATTCACTTCTATATACAGAAAAAATGTATTATTGCCAATACTGAATTTTAAAGTGAACTGTCATGTAAGCCATGCACAACTGAAATATATTTAGAGCTTCCTGTGCTAAAGGTGCAACAGTAAATGAGAGGAAATCTGAAATACTTGCAAATACATTTTGCAAGTTAATCTGCCAGAAATCTGATAAGTGCAGCAATTTGCTGCACTGAAATCCCTAACGGAATTGTCAGCCCCGCTCCTTCATGCAATAAAACATCCCTTTTGTATGTTATGTAGATGGGAAAAGGAGTGTTCTGTAGTCCATAAGAGAGTACTTCGGCAGGGATTGATAACACAGGGATTCTTAGTGCAGCAGAGGCAAATGTTAATTCTTCTATTCTTATCATATGCTCACCTCACAGCTTTAATATGCTCCCAGGATGCAACACCAGTTAGGGAACCTTTCTGTTCCTTGGTGCGACCATGAACTGTCAGCAGCTGCAAGCAGAAAGGATCTTGTTAGAAGTCTGTATAATCACACATTAAATATTTGTGCTGCAATAAACCCACCTGGCACCCAGCTTTCTCCAGTAACTTGGCGTATGTTACAGTTTTCTCAATCTCTGGAAAAACACGGATCTTGCAAGTGATGGGCACAGACAATTTCTGATTTGCCAGCTGAACTGCAAAACAAAATTGACAAATTAATTGAAGGGTAAATCACGACAAATAAAAGAGACTTTAGTGAGGGCACTTACTCATCTTTTCCAGAAGAACCCACTCGTCTTGTAGGAAGGCTCCATAGTGACCTATACAATGAGAAAGATACGTATTTTACAGGAAGACAATGTCCATGTATAATAAGAGCTGCTTGGGGAACAAGTTAAGCCAATATTGCAGAGATGTCAATATGAGCTCATTTTGCTAGAAGGAAATTTATAGGCTGTAAAGCCCAAGGACGCAAGTAATGGAGTTGCTAGCACTGAGTGGGCAGGAATATTTTTAGCCAATATTAGTTTCACCTTTTTAATAAGATTGATATAGATAACAGCACAGCTACAACACTTAAAGGAAATTATTATTCACCTTGATCTCTCTTTGTTGGCACTACTCCCTGTCCTCACCAGTCTGATAACTCATTGTCTCTCTGCACCTCTCTCTGCATTTCTCTCTGTGCTCCTGCACCTTTTTTCTCTACTGATACTCTCTGGTGACATCTCACCCAACCCTGGTACCCCACACAGCCTCTCCCTTCCATACACTCTCAGCAAGACACTCCCTTATCCTAACCTCATCCCCATTCACCCTACCCATAAGTTATTATCCCCTCTCTCTGGCAGTCTACGGAATGCCCGATCTGTTGGCAATAAATTAACCTCCATACACAACCTTCTTCTTTCTAAATCTCTAAACTTTCTGGCTCTCACTGAAACTTGGCTTTTCTCCTCTGCCTCTGCTCTCTTCTATGGAGGCCTGCACTTCACACAAAGTAGGGGGTGGTGTGGGTCTCCATCTCTCACCTAACTGTACATACAGAGTCCTTCCTACCTGCCCTTTCTTATTTTCACCTCATTTGAGGTCCACTCTGTCTCTTTGGTCCCTTACCCCTCATTGTTGCTGTTGTCTACCGCCCCCCTGGCCCAGTATGACAATTTCTGGACAACTTTGCCTCCTAGTTCCCACACATTCTTTCCAATTACCTGCCTACCCACATCCTTGATGACTTTAATGTTGCAGTGGATGTGCCCAACCTTCCCTCCTCAGCCAAACTGCTCTCCATTACCTCCTCATTTGGACTCACACAGCACATCAATGGCCCCACACACATAGCCGGACACACTTTAGACCTGGTATTTTCTAAACTCTGCAACCTCACCCTCCTTGACAACTCACCATTTCCCTTCTCTGATCATAACCTTATCACTTTCAACCTAGCAAACTCCTGCCCCCCTCCACCACACCCCAGACCTGGTCAATGGCAGAGATATCCGTAACCTTGACCACAACCTTTTCTCAAACTGCCTTCCCTAACCCCCTCCCTCTCCAAAACCACCTCCCCAGATAAAGCTGCCACCCTGTTAAACCCCCTCTGTCCTCGGCTCTGGATGAAGTTGCCCCTGCCACCTTCCGCTACCCCCGCCCTGCCAACCCCTGACCCTGGCACAACAATCACACCAAACAGCTACAGACTGTTTGTGCAGCTGAGCAAAAGTGGAGAAAATCTGGCCTCAGCGCTGACTTCATGGACTACAAAGCCAAGCTACAAAGCTTTAACACAGAGCTCACTGTCACCATGCAAAATTATTTCTTTGCTGTCATTTCCTCTCAAGCTTCCAACCCAAGCAACCTCTTCTCAACAATTGCCTCCCTCCTATACCCCACACCTGCTCCCCCCACAACATCCTTCTCTACTCAAGACAGCCACCTACATTAGAGATAAAATAGACAAAATCGGACATGATGTCTCTGCTCACCGAGCCGAAGTCTCTTCTCTCATCATCTCCATCTACTACCTGTCCGCTTGACCAAATTCCCTCTGATCTACTCCGTGCCCATTCCTCCACCCTGGCCCCTGCCCTAACTGAGCTATTCAACCCCTCCCTTTCTACTGGTAAATACCCCTCAGCTTTTAAACATGCCATAATTCTCCCTATCCTAAAGAAATCCTCACTGGACCCCTCCCTACCCTCTAACTAACGTCCTATCTCCCTTCTCCCATATGTCTCCAAACTTCTTGAACGCCTTGTCTACAAAAGACTCACCGATTACCTGAGCACCAACTCTCTCCTCGACCCCCTCCAGCTGCCCATTCCACCGAATTAGCCCTTTCAAGTTCCTTTCAATGGTAATTCCTTCTCACCCAATTCCCTCCCTGTTGGTGTTCCCCAGGGGTCAGTCCTTGGACCGGTTCTCTTTTCTCTGTACACCTCCTCTCTCGGTAGTCTCATATCCTCCTTTGGCTTAC
>NC_092860.1:4945365-4947268 GCF_032062135.1 Pyxicephalus adspersus | reverse complement strand
TCTTGCTCCTACTTTCTGCTCATTTAAAAGAGCGCTCAAAACCCATTTTTTCACACTTGCCTACCCATCTTCTTCTGTCTTTTGAAACCATCACTACTTCCCACCATTCTATATCTCCCCTCCTATTGTGTGTAAATTCCCCCACCTACTAGATTGTAAGCTCTTCGGGGCAGGGTCCTCTCATCCTGTATCACTGTCTGTAATCGTCTGTCATTTGCAAACCCGATTTAATGTACAGAGCTGCGTAATATCTTGGCGCTATATAAATTCTGTTTATTAATAATAATAATAATAATAATAGTAATAATAATAATAATAATAATAATAAAAGGAAAGCTGTCATTTAGCAAAAGCAGGGCAAAATAGCACGTGTTCTTTAAAGCTTACCTCCTCTGCTACCAATACATCCCCACATCCCCCTCCTGCCCCGTTGACCTATTGTAGTCCTTGGAAAGCACCTAGTGCCTGAGCGGGCCAATTTCCATCACATATGTGAAGGTCCTTAGGTCTGTAAACTCCAACACAGACTGTCATGGAGCTTATAAAGGGCTTTCAACTTGGGGTTCAGGTGAGCTAACAGAGATACAGGAGAGTGTGGGGAAGGCATATTCATCATTGGTGAGCTATATAGAACTTCTATTAGTCTAAATAACAGTAAGCAGCAAAACAGAGTCCATTACCTGATAACATTCACCAGAATATTATTTACACTGGTAGGGTTTTCCCTTCTTTGTATCGGCACCTACCTCTCTTTGCAATCATTTGTGGGCAACCAAGGTTCAGATCAATTGCATCACAATAGTCCTGAGCCAGAAGGGCCGCCTGGACAAACACTTCCGGGTCATTTGCACAAAACTAGAAAAGAAAAAAAAAAAGGAACAAACATGTCAGTCATGTATAATACACAGGTGTTAGATGTAATATACAGGTAAATATAGGAACCCCCACCCAGCCTGTTGTCATATATATATTTACAGGGTATACAAGGCTGTCACTCCATGCATCATATAAAATATACACAGGTAGGTGTCAGATGTAATACACAGGTGTCAGATGTAGCAAACCCTGGCCTGCTGTCATATATACAATGCCACGCATGCATCACATGTATCGGTGGATACAGGATCCCACACCCAGCCTATTGTCATATATATTACCCAGGTATACAGGACTGTCACTCCACACATCAGATTTAAAATGCAGGTAGACCTGCTGAAAATATTTATAATGAACAGGTATATGGAGCTGTTACTCCATGCATCAGATGTAATATACAGGTAGATATAACAAACTTTGACCTGCCCTGCTGATACATATACCAGGTATATGGGGCTGTTACTCCATGTATCAGTTGTATTATATAGGTAGATATAGCAATCTGCACCCAGGCTATTGTCATATATAGGAAGGAACCCCAAGGCTGTCAATATATGCTTTAGATGTAATATAAAGGTAGATATAGGAACCCCAGGCTGTCAATCCATGCATCCTTATGTAATATACAAGCCCCAACCACTCTAGTGTTATACATAACAAAGGGTTATATAGTGATGTCTTTCCATGGCAGATATAATATCCAGGATGACCAGATAGACTGAATTGTGATTTGGATAAAAAAAAAGGATGTAATAATGATTGGAATAAAGAATCCCTCGTCAGGCAGGAGGAATGGGATGACAATACAATACATGTCCAGTGTTCACCCCGGCCCCTTTAAGCTGGGTGCACTGCCCGGCACTTTTCAGTAACCAACCAGCTGTTCTCCTGGCATAAAATAATTCTGGGTTGAACACCTGTCACACACATGTCTGCACCTGGGCAGCAATGGCAAATCCTATGTTGGTACCCTAGAAGGACTAGAGACCATATTATATATATATATATATATATATATATATATATA
>NC_092860.1:4923749-4944418 GCF_032062135.1 Pyxicephalus adspersus | reverse complement strand
ATATATATATATGTCTCCATGACAACAGTTTGAGGCCTAGGTACAGGTAACCCCCCATATGTCACCTGGACGATGAGGGGCCGGTCCTCGGGGCACAGCTCGCAGTACAGGTTCTCCTTGCGGTAGTTGGCATCCCTCACGAAGACCTGGGCATGTAACATGGGGGTGTAGCACAGCTGGGCACCGTGTCTGCGGCTTAGCAACCTCCAGGCCAGCTCACTCTGGTCCACCATTGGTGCCAGCACATAGCGGGCCCCCTGGAGGGTCTCCTGCCAGAAGTCTAGGCCCTGCAGCTTGGCCATAGCGAGGGACGGCAACCCAGGTCTCCCTTTCCCTCATGCCCTGCCTACGGCAGCTAGCTACACCACACGAGCCATGACTCGGCCACTTCCTACACCCGAAGTCCCTACTTCCGGCGAGTCCATCACTTGCTTCAGACCGTCAGTGCATCTCTAAGCTTTCCCCCCAGCAACATAGAAAAGACTTTTACGTTCCGGATTGAAGCAGTGACAATGCTTTGACCAGGTCACATTGGTGGTGTCACTCACAAAAGGAAAATCTCATGAGCTCAGAATTGTCTTTAAATCATTGGAGATAAAATCCTCCATCCTTTTAAAGCATCAAGGGCAGCTGTGAAGAACATACACAATGAGCCTGATTTATTAGAATTTCAAGACTGGAGGATATAGACCATCATGGGAGAACCTGGTGATCCTGCAAACATGGAATGGATTTCTAAAAATAATGATTAGTACATTAATTTTAATATTTTATTTAAGTTTTCTGGATCACCCAAGTTTTTCCATGATTATCTATGCTCTCTAGTATTTGAGAGCTTTAATAAATCAATCCTAATATATTCAGTTAGCTCTTATATAAGTTTGAGAATTGTTTATGTCTGCTTCTAAAGAACAAAAAACCCTGAAATGTCCGTCATGTCTATCATTCCCTTTTACCAGTTCCCGAGTCATTGTCCCGGATTGCATGGGCTGATTACCAACATCCTCCTTTAGTTACAGCTCATTGATTTGTTCAGTTTCCGAGGCTCAAATAGAAGGGAAGTGGATGGATTGGCATGATAGGCATATACCTAAAAGCTTCAGATGTCAGCCATGGCAAGCCATTTTTTTTCCAAGTTTTCCATGATGAAGGAAAACAGTGACATCCCTCTTCCCCAGTATTGAGCTGATCTAAGCATCCTCAGCAGCTTATCAACCCAATCAACCAGCCAGCCCCTGCAATGTTTACCTGCACCTGCCCCTATCCCTCCAATGAAAAACCCATTGACTTCTATAAGGGGCCATGGGGCTGATCTGTCTCCCAGCACCACATAGAGGGTTAGTGTTGGGTTTACAGGAAGGGTTGGTATTGGGGGATTACAGGTAGGGTTAGTATTAGGGTTACAGGAAGGGTTGGTATTAGGGGTTTTAGGTAGGGTTGGTATTGGGGATTACAGGTAGGGTTGGTATTAGGGGTTACAGATAGGATTGGTATTGGGGGTTACAGGCAAGGTTGGTATTGGTGGGTACAGGTAGGGTTGGTATTGGGGGTTACAGGTGGGGTTGGTATTGGGGGTTACAGGAAGGGTTAGTGTTGGGTTTACAGGTAGGGTTGGTATTGGGGGTTACAGGTATGGTTGGTATTGGGGTTACAGGAAAGGTTGGTGTTAGGTTTACAGGTAGGGTTGGTATTGGGGGTTATAGGTAGGGTTGGTATTTGGGGATTACAGGTAGGGTTGGTATTAGGGGTTACAGATAGGATTGGTATTGGGGGGTACAGGTAAGGTTAGTGTTGGGGGTTGGTATTGGGGTTGAAGGAAGGGTTGGCTTTGGGGGTTATAGTTAGGGTTGGTATTGGGGGTTACAAATAGGGTTGGTATTGGGGGTTACAGGAAGGGTTAGTGTTGGGTTTACATGTAGGGTTGGTATTAGGGGTTACAGGTACAGTTGGTCTTGGGGGTTACAGGTAGGGTTGGTATTGGGGGTTACAGGTAGGGTTGGTATTGGGGATTACAGGTAAGGTTGGTTTTGGGGATTAGAGGTAGGGTTCGTATTGGGGGTTACAGGAAGGGTTGGTATTAGGGGTTACAGATAGGATTGGTATTGGGGGTTAGAGGTAGCGTTGGTATTGCGGGTTACAGATCGGATTGGTATTGAGGGTTACAGACAAGGTTGGTATTGGGGGTTACAGGTAAGGTTGGTATTAGGGGTTACAGGTAGGGTTTGTATTGGGGGTTACAGGTAGGGTTGGTATTAGGGGTTACAGACAGGATTAGTATTGGGGGTTACAGGCAAGGTTGGTATTAGGGGTTACAGGTAGGGTTTGTATTGGGGGTTACAGGTAGGGTTGATATTAGGGGTTACAGACAGGATTGGTATTGGGGGTTACAGGCAAGGTTGGTATTGGGGGTTACAGGTAGGGTTGGTATTGGGGGTTACAGGAAAGGTTAGTGTTGGGTTTACAGGTAGGGTTGGTATTGGGGGTTACATGTGGGGTTGGTATTGGGGGTTACAGGTAGGGTTGGTATTGGGGGTTACAGGAAGGGTTGGTATTGGGGGTTACAGGAAGGGTTGGTATTGGGGGTTATAGGTAGGGTTGCTATTAGGGGTTACAGGAAGAGTTGATATTGGGGGTTACAGGTAGGGTTGGTATTGGGGGTTACAGGAAGGATTGGTATTGGGGGTTACAGGAAGGGTTAGTGTTGGGGTTACAAGGAGAGGTGGTGTTAGAGTTTCAGAGATGGCTAATGTTAGAGTCCCAGGGAAGGGATCTCAGAGTATAGGTAGGGTTGGTGTTGGTGATACCAGGAATAATAGTGTTGGGGTAAATTTTAGTTTTAGGGATAAGAAAGGAATAAAGGTATAGTTACAAGGAATAATGTTAAGGTTGTATGAAGGGTTATTGCTAGAGTTACAGAGAAGGATAGGTTTGCAAGGAATAATAGATTTGAAGTTTAGGAAAATATTAGTTTTAGAGCAGATAAGTGTTAGGGTTAAAAGAAAGAATAATATTAGAGTAAGAGGTAGTGTTAGGATTACAGGTGAAGTGTTACAGGAAGTTTTATGGTTACTAGAAACGTTAGTATTAGGGTTACTGGGGGGTAATGTTACAAGGAGGGTTAGTAGGAGTATTTAGGTTACAAGTAGTTTTCATATTATTGCTGAGTACAAGAAGATTACCAGGAGGGTTATAAAGAGGATTAGTGTTAGGAATACATGTAACCTAAAAACCCTACCTGATATATGAGTTACAGGTAGAGTTAGTATTGAGGGTACAAGAAAAGCAAAGTTTGGTATTGGTTGTTACAGGCAAAGTGTTAGGATTCCATGGAAGGTAAAGGTTATAAGGAGGGCTAGGGTTAGTGATAGGGTTATGAAGAAGAAGTAATATTGGGGTCACAGGTAAGGGAAATATTAGTATGGAGATTACAGGATAAGTGTTACAGGGAGGGTTAGTGGTAGTAATGATGGGAAGTTTACGGTTATTGGAAGAACTATTATTAGGGTTACACAGAGGATTAATATTACAAAGAGGGTGAGTGATAACGTTACAGAGAGGGTTATTATTAATTCTAAGGTTACAGGGTTAGCATGATGGTATAGAAGGGGTTAATGTTACACAGGGGTGGCTATTTTGGAACAACAGGTGGGGTTAGTGTTAGGGTTATTGTTATTACATGGTATTTTTTTAGCGCCAACATGTTACGCAGCGCTGTACAAAGTCCATAGCCAAATCACTAACTAATGTCCATACCATAGTCATATGTCTTTTTCTAATACAATCCAATGTCTGGGGGGGGGCAATTAATCTAACTGCCTGTTTTTAGAATGAGGGAGGAAACCCACAGGGAGAACATGCAAACTCCATGCAGATAGTCCTGGTCGAGATTTGAACCTGAGGTTATGCAGGAATAGTTTTTTTAGTTATGGCGAGGTTAGTGGTATGGGGAGGGTTAGTATTGTGGTTACAGGGAGACTAGTGTTAGGGTTACACAGTTACACAGAGGGTTAGTGTTGGGGTTATGCAGGGGTTTTTATTTTAGGTGCAGGGAGGGTTAGTATTGGGGTGATAGGGAGGGTTAGTGTTACACAGGAGTGCGTATTTTTGATACAGGAAGGGTTATTGTTGCAGGAAGGGATTGTGGTTGCAAGGTTAGTGTTAGGGTTACAGGAATGGTTAGTGTACAGAAAGGTTTGGGTTGCAGGAGGGGTAGTGTTGAGGTTCCACATGAGTGGGTATTTTGATTACAGGGAGGGTTAGTATTATGGTGGAAGGGTTGATATTATGGTCGTCGGGAGGGTTAAGGTTATTGGAGGGGATAGTGTTAGGCTGGGAGCTAAGGAAGACTTGGCATGGGGCAAATCTGTCGGTGGCAAAAGCTTTATGCCTCAAAGAAACTACCCATGCAAATTCCGCAGCACTGAAATCTCACGTATGGTTCATTTTAGGCCATTTCTTCAACAAACCTCGTTTCAGTCTTCAGAACTCCTTCACTCACTCACAAAACTCCATTCCCCCTCTGCCTGACCTTGCTGAAGAAGGAGAGAGTAAAATCTGATTTTTATCCGAGAATCAATGCGGTTGTTTCTATGGTTCACCTCTGACAGTTATGATATCATGGAAGAATATAAAACTTGCAGAAATCAGATTTATGAATATATTTCAGAAGATAAAGGTCACCTTTAAGTAATCTAATGCAAATCATTCTGCTCAGGAAACTTTTTGGCCAGGAATATTATCATATCCTGACAGCGTCCTCCTGTTTAAATATTAGCATTAGTCTTGGATCAAACTTTTTTCCTAATGTGTTTAATGAGGCAAAATGGTCACTATGAATTTCATGTAATTAATACTTATTTTAAAGATTCAGGATTGGGATAGACGGGTCATTAAAGAATAGGAAGAGCCGCCATAGTAAATAAGCAGATTTGATTAAAAAATACTTTCTCTGTTCATTTTAGTTTTACCCTTTTTCCCATGGCTGTTGGTAAAACTGGGCAGTGCCCAGAGCTGCGATCAGATCCTGTGATTGGTTAGAGGAGCAGAAGCATTTTGCTTTTTAATCAACTCATCTCTATGTTAGTGCTATGCCCTCTTCTGCTGCAATGACTTTATATTTCATGGCTTGACCCTTGTGTCTCTGAAGACCCTTATGTCCCCTGTAAATCCTTTGCTTCAGTACCCCTATGACCCCTTGTGCTTCAGAGAATCCTCTGTACCCGTGTCCTCTAATTACCTTGTGTTCTCCTATGACTCTGTGGACTCCAATAACCCTGTGTGTTCCATTGACCCTATGTGCTCCAGTGAACCTGCGTGCTCCATTGACCCCCATGTCCTCCAGTGACCCATGTGCTCAGGTAACCCTTTGTGCTCCAGTAATCCCATGTGATCCAGTGACCACATGTCAACCCTGTTAACCCTGTGTGTTCCATTGACCCCATGTGCTCCAGTGACCCTGTGTGTTCCATTGACCCCCATGTGCTCCAATGACCCTGTGTGTTCTATTGACCCCCATGTGCTCCAGTGACCCCATGTGGTCCAGTGACCCTATGTGCTCCAGTAACCCTGTGTGCTCCATTGACCCCCATGTCCTCTAGTGACCTCATGTGCTCCAGTGACCCCCATGTGCTCCAGTAACCCTGGGTGCTCCATTGACCCCCATGTGCTCCAGTAACCCTTTGTGCTCCAGTAATCCCATCTGATCCAGTGACCCTGTGTGATTCCATAGCCCCATGTGCTCCAGTAACTCTGTGGGCTCTAGTGACCCTGTGTGCTTCAGTAACCCCATGTGCTCCAGTAACTCTGTGTGCTCCAGTGACCCTGTATGCTCCAATAACCCCATGTGCTCCAGTGACCCAGTGTGTTCCAGTGACTCCATGTGCTTCATTAACCCCTTGTTCTCTTGTAGCCCCATGTGATCCAGGGACCCTGAGTGCTTCAGTGACCTTGTGTTCTAATGTGATCCCCTTGTGCCCCAGTGACCCTGCGCTCTCCAGTGAACTCTGTGTGTTTCTGTTTGTTGCTTCTCCAATACTGACTCCTGATTGTTCTTGATTTCTGCTGAAGACCTGTACACATATCAAATTTTTGTTTCTGGAAACAATCATTTGTGATAATTTCCAATGATGGTAGAACAAATGAGTGTTGTATACACAGCCCTGTTCAGTTCTAAAAAGAGGGGAGAACGGGCAGGAGGTACCCCGCTGCATCCCTCCTGTAGGAAATTTAGGCAGTATTCCCTGGTCCACTATTTAGTGTTCTCCAATGGTGGGTGATCACTATGCTATATTTTTGCCCGAGATGATCGTGAATGTTCATCTTGAGTGACATTTATCTAGCATGTATATGTAGCAGTAGATTGGTATTTTGGCACCTTACTATATAGCTGGGAGCTGTGAGCAGCAAAGCCAATTATCCCTCACAGGTTGCCCTGGAGGAGATTCCTTGGACTTGCACATTGAGTGTTTTTAGGGCTGGTGAATTAGCATTGACAACACTTATAGCCACACTACATTGCAGTGAAACAGACCTACAAGTGAGTGACTGTCACACTTACCTCTTCCTCTAAAGGGCAGGCGCCTCTCTCCGGGCATTTCTGATTTTGGGCGTGCTTCCTCTTCCCAGTTGTATCAGTTTCGGCAATCCCGACGGCCAGTCAGGAAATAGCCTCTTTATTACCCCTGGCTATTTAGCTAGCTCATACACAGCACTCAGCGCTCGTGCAACGTGCCTCCACTAGTGCCAAGCCCCCTAGCTCTGCTAAGCTTTTCCTGTACACCTGTTGCTTAATTCAGTGTTTCCTCTGTCCAGCTTCTGTGTAACCCCTTGTTGCCCAGTATGTTGTTTCCCGCCTATTCCCTTGTTCTGTTCCAGTGTTTCTCTCTGTCCATAGTTATTCCTGTGTCACCTGTGCCTCCTGTTGCTTCCAGCGTCTCCTGTGTTCCCTGTGTTTGCGGTGGCTCCCTGTGTCACTGGTGTCCATTTCCTGGATCCCTGGTATTTCACCCCTAGCTTGTGACCTGACCTCTCATGGCTTGACCCTTGTGTCTCTGAAGACCCTTATGTCCCCTGTAAATCCTTTGCTTCAGTACCCCTATGACCCCTTGTGCTTCAGAGAATCCTCTGTACCCGTGTCCTCTAATTACCTTGTGTTCTCCTATGACTCTGTGGACTCCAATAACCCTGTGTGTTCCATTGACCCTATGTGCTCCAGTGAACCTGCGTGCTCCATTGACCCCCATGTCCTCCAGTGACCCATGTGCTCAGGTAACCCTTTGTGCTCCAGTAATCCCATGTGATCCAGTGACCACATGTCAACCCTGTTAACCCTGTGTGTTCCATTGACCCTGTGTGTTCCATTGACCCCCATGTGCTCCAATGACCCTGTGTGTTCTATTGACCCCCATGTGCTCCAGTGACCCCATGTGGTCCAGTGACCCTATGTGCTCCAGTAACCCTGTGTGCTCCATTGACCCCCATGTCCTCTAGTGACCTCATGTGCTCCAGTGACCCCCATGTGCTCCAGTAACCCTGGGTGCTCCATTGACCCCCATGTGCTCCAGTAACCCTTTGTGCTCCAGTAATCCCATCTGATCCAGTGACCTTGTGTGATTCCATAGCCCCATGTGCTCCAGTAACTCTGTGGGCTCTAGTGACCCTGTGTGCTTCAGTAACCCCATGTGCTCCAGTGACCCAGTGTGTTCCAGTGACTCCATGTGCTTCATTAACCCCTTGTTCTCTTGTAGCCCCATGTGATCCAGGGACCCTGAGTGCTTCAGTGACCTTGTGTTCTAATGTGATCCCCTTGTGCCCCAGTGACCCTGCGCTCTCCAGTGAACTCTGTGTGTTTCTGTTTGTTGCTTCTCCAATACTGACTCCTGATTGTTCTTGATTTCTGCTGAAGACCTGTACACATATCAAATTTTTGTTTCTGGAAACAATCATTTGTGATAATTTCCAATGATGGTAGAACAAATGAGTGTTGTATACACAGCCCTGTTCAGTTCTAAAAAGAGGGGAGAACGGGCAGGAGGTACCCCGCTGCATCCCTCCTGTAGGAAATTTAGGCAGTATTCCCTGGTCCACTATTTAGTGTTCTCCAATGGTGGGTGATCACTATGCTATATTTTTGCCCGAGATGATCGTGAATGTTCATCTTGAGTGACATTTATCTAGCATGTATATGTAGCAGTAGATTGGTATTTTGGCACCTTACTATATAGCTGGGAGCTGTGAGCAGCAAAGCCAATTATCCCTCACAGGTTGCCCTGGAGGAGATTCCTTGGACTTGCACATTGAGTGTTTTTAGGGCTGGTGAATTAGCATTGACAACACTTATAGCCACACTACATTGCAGTGAAACAGACCTACAAGTGAGTGACTGTCACACTTACCTCTTCCTCTAAAGGGCAGGCGCCTCTCTCCGGGCATTTCTGATTTTGGGCGTGCTTCCTCTTCCCAGTTGTATCAGTTTCGGCAATCCCGACGGCCAGTCAGGAAATAGCCTCTTTATTACCCCTGGCTATTTAGCTAGCTCATACACAGCACTCAGCGCTCGTGCAACGTGCCTCCACTAGTGCCAAGCCCCCTAGCTCTGCTAAGCTTTTCCTGTACACCTGTTGCTTAATTCAGTGTTTCCTCTGTCCAGCTTCTGTGTAACCCCTTGTTGCCCAGTATGTTGTTTCCCGCCTATTCCCTTGTTCTGTTCCAGTGTTTCTCTCTGTCCATAGTTATTCCTGTGTCACCTGTGCCTCCTGTTGCTTCCAGCGTCTCCTGTGTTCCCTGTGTTTGCGGTGGCTCCCTGTGTCACTGGTGTCCATTTCCTGGATCCCTGGTATTTCACCCCTAGCTTGTGACCTGACCTCTTTTCCTTGCTGTCTGTCTTGACCCTGGCCTTCATTGACGATTCTTCTGCCTTGTGATTTGGTACCGTGTATCCTCCAGCCCACCCTAGTGTGCCCACGAACCACAACCTGGCAGTAACCAGCAGCGCAAACATCCTCACCACTAGAGGCTCTGGAGAACACATGGTTACTGCCTAGACTCTGTGCCTTGGCTCTTCTCAGGGCTCACACTGCTTCTGTCCAAGCCGTAGCGCCCCCTAGTGGCCCTGTCTTCCTAAGCGTGACAGTGGCAACTCTTCTCTGCATTCAGAAGTGGTGCAGCACTGTTGACACCCCAGCACATGAAGCTGTATTAGACTGACTTCATTGGCAGGGTTACTTCAGGTATTTCTGTATTAGGGACTAAGAGAAAACTGTTAAAGTACAACTACACTTATAATTAAATCCTACAGCACATATTTTGTTGTAATGGGAGGCCAAAGTTCTACTTTAAACCACAACTTTGTTGCAGACCAAATTAATTTTGACAATGTTATCTATTTTTAATTCATTAAACGTTCAGTCCTAATTTACTGGTTGGGTAGATATTAGAGCTCAAGCTGTGGACTTATTTTACGCTTTATTTTTTTTTCTTTCATTTCTTGGCATGATAAGCTGGCAGCTGGTGCGGGGTTGATCTGTAATGAATACGAGCTTGGGCTGACCTTATGGCTGTTATGTAAAATATTAAGTATGGAGACAGGTGTTCTCTGATTAGCGTTATACCGTCAGGTCCTGGTTCTGAAAATAAAAGCAGGTTCATCATGCAAACTGGAAAATTGTGCAATTAGAAAACGGGTCACAGCAAATATAATAATAAAAACCTTTATTTTCTTACTGTATGTATCCCTTCAAAGGTTGTGACGTCATTTGTCTAGTTTGCAAGTGTAATTATCTGTGTTGTGTTTTTCCATCTCCCTTAGCTGAAAATTAAAATCAGGCTTGTGCTGGCAGCGCCCATACTGCAAGCATTGACGTGGGAATGCTGCTAGAATAAAACTCTGATGATATCCAAGAACCAACTTAGTCTCTCCCATTCATCTCTATGGAGTTTATAGTTGCGGCATGAAGAACAACAGCCAGAAAAGTAAATACTGCATAATAAAGCCAATAGGGCTGACGCTGCATCAAAAGTCTGATTTTTCACCTAACTGAGTTTTTGCAACCCAAGTGAATCCTTTCTGCAGCAATAGTTAAAGCATACCTATACTCTGAAATTAAAAAAAAAAATAAACATTTTTTGTTTGCTTTTTTTTAAGTGCAACACCCTTTTTGTTAAAAAAAAAAATAGGGTGCAGCACCGCCTCCTAATTCTAAATTGCCTAGGTGATCGAGAATGAATGGCTCCCGGAATACCTACGTCACACATCCCAGGGGGCTCCCGTGAGCATCTCAGGCATGCGCAGAAGGAGCTATTTTGTCAATAGGAAAAAGAATTGCCGATCTCACGCATGCACAGTGAGCCGTCAGCTCATCCCGCACCTGGGTTAGGTAGGAAGAAGAACCCGGAAGACGAGGAGAAGATGGCGGCGCCCAGAGCACAGGCTGGGACGACGTGGGATCCAATGGAAGAAACTTCTGGATGGATCGGACTGCCCTGCGGGATTGAAGGTAAGTGTATTTTTGTTGTAGACTTTTGAGTTTAGTTCCTCTTTAACTACCTTGCACTGGTATGTTTTAGGGGAGTCAAACCTCAGTGATCCCACATAAAGCAGGAGTCCGGCTCTCCAGTGGTCGGACACAGTGGGGCTGATTTACTAAAGGAATTTAGGCTGTCGACTTACCAAGGCGAATTATCTTCTTTCAAAGTGTAACTAGAAAAAGTTCACAAAGAATTCCCAATCACATGCAAGGAAACCTGAAAAGGCAGCATTTACCTTGCATATAATTCAGCAGAACTTCATCACTTCACTAAGCTAAATGAATTATCCTTTGCACGGGGAACATCCTATATTTCTTTGCTCAGGAAAGGATGGGCATTTCAGAATACTGGAGAGCTGCACAAGATATGTTACGCTATATTGAGTTTGCAGCGCAGTTATTTCTTTCCCTGCTGCCTTAGGGAAGATGCTACAAGTCGCTTTTACCTGCAGTATCCCCATAGAGAATGAATGGGGGCATTAGGAATTGGTACAGTACTGATCACTGTTACCCGCTGGCAAAGCTGCAGATGTTGCTTCTTTAGGAACTCTTGGTGTAACCTTCCATTCTGCCCTCTCCTTTACCCCCCATATTCAGAACATTTCCAGGTCCGGTCATATTCATCTATGGAACATCTCAGTCGGGAGTCCGTGCATTTGGTGGTCTGTGATGTTGGCTCTTCAGGACTCTGCAGCCGCTTATGTATTACTGTATATAAAGTCTAACTGCATTGCAGTAATAAATAGCGAGGGTTCATTTGGGCTCTTAAATTAAAGTACGACTGCTCTTTGTTATCGCTGATTATTTTAGTGTCCGGGCAATTGCTGTAAATACAATCCTCTATGCCAATTTTGCTACACCACTCTGCATATCACTGAACAGAAGGGAATCATCATAGGAGCAGATCCTTGTCCTGATCCAAGCTTGAACAGCCAACACAACACATTTTGTAGCATAACATGCGTAATAAATTGTATAATTTTTTCTTGATTTAAATAAGATGAAGTTTTATGATATTCCATTCGCCAAATATAAAAAGTAGCTATCAGGCTGATCAGCACATAGATCTACAAATAGCATTTGCCACTTTGGAGTCATAGACAACACTGAGGATGATGTGTTTCAAACAAGCTAATGGCCACTCTTGCAGCAGTCGCAATTATCAGGTCATTGACTGACACTTGGGGATCTATAAAATTGGCAATCAGTTACTCATTTGTATGAGGTTGCCAATTGTGGGTGCATACAGTGTGACAATCAAAGCACTGTAAAAATCTGATTGAAGTGGTTCTTCTTTCCCTGATCACCTCTATTTTATACAAAGGACTCGGCACAAGAACATGTGACTCAATGATTCATTTTACATTGTATAGATCAGTGGTGGCCAACCAGTCCACGAAAACATTCGGACATTATTTGCAATTTTTATGTTTTCTTAATAATAAAACAAAAATAATATTCTAATAAATTTCTTATATTCTGAATGACAATTTTCGCCTTTATATTCGCACTAAATTCATGAACTCTACTAGAGACGGAAACACAAGGAGGCGCAGCGTGACATCAGTGTAATATTAAGATTTATGAGGGAACCGGTGCCGAGCCGTATTCTTCAGTATTGTTTCCACCATTACAACAGTCACCCCGCTCCGCCAATACCGATTCTCATCCCATTGTTTTATTTGTTTATTTATCAGATGCTCTTTTAGGTAAGTATGACATTAACTGTGTATTTTCTATAACTGATATATTTAATGGCATCAAACAGTTTGATAACTATCATTTCTTGTTTGGTCTTAGATTGGAATGAAAAAAACCCATAATGAGAAAGTGAGAAAAAGCAAACATTTTTCATTTCTTAAAGCCGCATACACATGTGCAATAATAGTCGTTGGAAAGGATCTTTCACAATCCTTTCCAACGACTAAAACACTGCATGATGCATGAACGGGTGTTGTACATACAGCGCCGTTCTGCTCTATGCAGAGGGGAGAATGATGGAGCGGCACCCCGCTGCACGCTCTCCTCTTTCTCTTGCATTAGGATCATTCGTCGTCCGTGGATCCGCCATGATGGTCATTCGGACGACTGGTGCTGTACACAGATTCCCTGAGCCGATTATCGGGTGAGAACCGTTGGACGTGTGTACGTAGCTTTAGTAATACCAAAGATAATGCAACTAATGATAATAGTAACAATAGTAATACTTCACTTAACCGTGAGCTGATCAATGAATCAGAGCCGCCACAGTCCTTGTCAGCACCATTAGGAAGATTAATATTATACAAATGCGTTTATCTTTTAAAAAAAATTCATATTAATGGTTCGCAGGATTTAAAATGATGAATTTAGTGGTCCGTGAGGTCCGAAAGGTTGGCGACCTCTGGTAAAAATCACAAAAAAATATGCACATCCTACAATATATAATAATTTTTATTTTTCTGTTTGTACTCAGCTTGAAATCATTCCTATCCTGCACAGAATTTGATATTCACTACCAGGAAATCTGTTGTTCCCAGTTGTCATTTTGATTTCCTGTCCCTTTACCCTGTTTGCTGGTAATGACTGTAACAAGATGTGCTACTAAAATATATAAATAAACAACTTGACAGCAATTAAATCCTCACTGAGGTTCAGTTTCTGCAAGTATGCCAACTTTTTGACAAGAAGAAGAAGAAGCGCAACAGAACAAGTTTATTATTATCAATTAGCAGTAGCGCCAACATATTATGCAGCGCTGTACAATCAATAGGGGTTGCAAATGACAGACAGATACAGACACAGGAGGAGGAGAGGACCCTGTCCTGAAGAGCTTGCAATCTAAGATTTACTAAAGACATTTTAACTATTACAAATTTACTTTGCAGAAAATACCTATTCATGTACAGGGAAATCCTAAAAATAAAAAACAAGATTTTTGCTTGCACAATTGCTTGCATGATTAGCAGGTTGAAGTCAGCAGATCTCATTTACTAAACTAGGTAACATGATTCTTGCAGTGGGATCATTTACTTTGCTATGTGAACAGCCAACATTATTTTTGTCAATCAGCCCCTATGGCTTAAATGATGATTGTACTCCTATACTGATATCATTCATTTCATAGCACTCAGATAAAATTTAGACCACTGACCCAGATACATATTACCCCTAATAGTGGAGCCTGGCGCTGCCTTTATCATATTGCAGCTAAAAATCTTTCCGCCAGCTGTACCAATGCAATCACTCCTTACACTTATATAGACCTGTTAACCAATATAGTTGATGCACCCATAGAAGTCTATGGGGAGCCACTTCATCTTCTCCTCTGTTAATGCTTGGATGAAGACTTTATAGTTCTCTTGGTGGAATTCCAACAACTTCTGGCTGAAAAAATTTCCCCCATGAGTCATAGACTTGTCTCATTATATTGTTTTGGAATTTTCATATTTTTTTCTGCAAAGGACACCGGAGTAATAATAAGTTCTCTGAACCATGGTCCACATGCTTATGGAAGTTTCAACCATATCCAGGTAGTCCTCGGGTTACATACGAGATAGGGACTGTAGGTTTGTTCTTAAGTTGAATTCGTATGTAAGTCGGAACAGATACATTATTTTAATAAATGCAATTAGGACAGATGTTTGTCTCAACATATTATTAGGCAGCATGGTGTCAGTTATTGTATAAAATCTTCACTGTGAGTTAATCACAAAGCAGAAAAACAGACATTCATTACCTTCTGGAGCAAGCTGTGCTTTCATATGCAAAAAGAAACAACTGCAGAGTTTGTCTTGGTGATTAAAGGGTTACAAGAGGCTGCAGAAAGAGCTCAGTCCTTAAGATCACCCACAACCTCAGCTGTATTTAGCAAAAGATTTCTTCTGCAAGTCATACAAACCGCCCCCTTCAAGTCTTCCTCCTGCACACAGCAAGCAGGGAAGCCCCGTTCTTATCTAGGAGGTGTCTGTATGTTGGATGTCCTTAACCTGGGGACTACCTGTAATGGAAATAGGTGTTTAGCAATGGACTGAAAATGCCAGGAATCCCTTCCATGCCCAATAACGTCTGCTGATCTATTTACTTTATATCCCAAAGCAGAGTTTCTCAAAACTTTTTACACAGGAGAACACCTTGAAATAACTTTCAGGTCTTCAGGGAACCTCGGCTATATTTACTAAATCCACAGCTCACAGTACATTAGCTTACTGGTCATTGGGAAGAATTCCTCTTACATTGCTGGCTAGTGGTAAGGCTGCCACCATTACACATAGCCAAAAAGACCATTGGGTTCCGGCAAAAGCAACAAACGCCTAATTCTTAAGGGAAGGAGGAGGGAACCTGTTGGTTTTATGAAACCCTGGTCCTAAAGGTTGGGGGAGAGTTTATTGCATGACCCAAGCTTTTACGTATCTATCAGTTCCATTTGAGCCTGGGGTCTTCCTTTGCATCACAATGGTTTCAGATGTAAAATTTATTGCAAATCTCTCCTGATCCGCTTGGTTGATGCTGCAAAAGCATGCACCCCTGCATTTGGCATTAGCCCTCTGGTTGCACCAAATTGAAGTCATCAAACTCCAGATAATGGAGGATCTCATTGCTACCCCGAGGGGTGAAGAAGAAGACACCAAAGGTGGTTTTATTGGTCATTGTTCTTTAATTCTACAGATTATTTGGCAGCTTTTGTTTCAGATTCATCTCTGTGAGAATGGTATTGGGAATATTTAATTCTCTTTAGTGCTATGCTACAACACCACTCACCTAGTTCCTTTTCTTCCATATAAATCCTCATTATGTGTTTTCTCAGTTCTTCCAAGGTTTGCATTTAAATTGCCTTTTTTATATTATAATTTAAAAAAAAAATATATAATATTTATTTTTCTAATAAAAGAAAAAAAAGGACAAGAGGCAAATATAGCATTTCTTTTCTTTATTTTTAATAATGTGAGAGTGCAACATACACAAGACTGTCTCAAAGCAGCACTATTTAACAGGAGCAAGAAAATAAATTTATGCAAAAAAAAAAAACCTCACAATTATTTATTCTTTACTAAAATATAGACCTAGGTAAGACTTGTCCTGCTGCGATCAACAGAGTGAGGCTCCCACAGGTCCTTCATCTGACTCATGAACGGAGCCTGCTGATAACATTGCTGTAGCTTTATATTGGCTTTCAGCAAGCTTAAATCAATTCTAAATTATAATATAAAAGTTATTTGATGCTCCATTCAGATTTCAATCCAGCAGTCCCAGATTGGAGCTACAAGGTGGTTTAGGTGGTTGAGGGTTGTCAAATGCAATATAATGTTTGCAGTGTCGGAAACTTTTTCTACAATTCTTCAGCAAATTCTGAACCAAAAAAAATAGTTGTTTTGGAAGAGTTGCTCTTTAGGTTGCCGTTTAGCACAACTCACTAAATGGTGGAATAAGACCGATGCCAAGCTCCGTTCCTAGCAGCCAATTAAACCCGTGGTCACCTCATTTATTCTCTGTGTCATAAGTGCAGCAGATCTTTATGTCCTTCAAGGAAAGTGTCATTGTCGACACACTTTTTTTTTCTGCAGAAGGTTACACACCCCAGAAAAGTCATCTCCTGTTACTAGCTACCTAAACTCCGGAGACTCGCATTGTGCACCCGAATTGTGCACTGCTAGCATCTCCTGTAGAGAAAAGAAAAATGGAATGTCCCAAAAATATAAACTATGTTAATAAGTGCTATATGTTGTAACAGAAATGCGTCTTGTAGACAATAGACTTTTGATTTTTCCAGTTTCTTTTTTTTTTTAAGTCTAATGAACAGGTAGAGGCTAAAAGTGTCCAATAGCCAACACACAATGGCAGCCGTATTATGGCCGACCTTAGTGTCAGCATGGGGCCTTGATGGGCAGCCGCTTTTTATAGAAGGATCTCAATGCCTTTTGTTGGATCTGCTCGAGGCAGCATTATCAGTAGGGGGATAGGTAACAGTAGGTAACCATTTAATTTAGTTATAAATGTCACAAACCAATAAACATTTATTTAAATAGTCTTAGTATAAGTACTGCAATCTGTCTTTATTTTGCATCCTGTATTGCATCTCCATGGCATTACACAGATCCAATGTCAACCCAATAATGGCAGCTTGCCAGTGACCAACTTCTATTGCTAAACTAGAGAGAAGAAAAATAAGGTCACCGAATTGACTTGGCTGTTTGGAAGGGGTATTTAGATAAAGAAGAGTCGGACAGGATCAAAAATTATTTTGCAGGTAACATATCAGCCTTGACATCAGTTGCAATCTGGACCTTCTTCCATCCTCTCCCATTTGTAGTCCAGCAGAGAATGAGATTGCTGCTCGTGGGTTTGGACCAGATTGCACTTGGTTAGAACTGCCTCCTAAATTACGATAACCAATTTTATAGTATTTTATTTAATAAGTGCATAGGGACCTATATTTTAGGAGTTTTGCAGCTTAGCTGCCCAGACCAAACCAAGCAGGGTCAATAGGCTTCAGTAACTTGGCAATCTAGTTTTATATTTGAGATCTTGGAACATGCTTAGTTACATATTCCTAGTTCCCTACTATAAAGTAAATTAATGTTGTTGTGGCAGCATGAATTTTTCAGGCGTATTGTGGTCAAAAAGGGGGTAGAAGGGCAATGAACAATTTGCGAAAGCAATAATTAATAGCAGCCAATCAACTTTTATCTTTAGGAGTACTTTAAACCCAAATAGGGTTGGGCCACGTCAGCTATAAATATAAATATATCCTATTGATCCCAAGCAAGAAAAAAAGATTTACCATGTGTCCCCCTGTACCCCTAGGAGGCATTTAAAAAGAAGGGTTGCTTCTCTAAAAAGCGTTCAGTTTCCTCTACTAAACGCATTTATCTGTGAAACAGTGCACTGGCGAAATCCAACATAAAATAAATACTTAACATTAAGATTAAAAAAAAATTACAGAAAAGAAAAAAAATTACACTCACACTGAGAATAAGACCAAAGTGGAGTCTATGTAATGGAGCTCCACCTGGCCTTTGGACCTGTCGGCCTCTTCACAGGCAGACCGCAGCCTCAGAGATCCGACGGCATTTGTTTCAACATGGAAGTGCGAGGTTTGCTAAGTGCTAACTTCTTGGCTTTGGAATACTGATAACGACATGCTACAAAAATGAACTCTACTCTGTGTAGAAGACACGGAAGTCTTCTTCTGTATTCGTACAACATCGACATTGGGAGGTATAGAAGGTAGAAGGAATGGGGGTCTCCAAGGTCTGCTGGAAATGCCATTATGGCACTGGGCAGTGGAGTCCCAGCTATGGTTCGCTGATGTCTGTTATGGAAAGTTTCATGTTTTGTCCAGTTCGTTAGGAAGTCATTTTGTCCTCGGCCAGAGTGAAGCCAAAGTCAACTTTGTAAGGAGACAATAGCTTAGGGGGTTGATGTTTACCCTTCGCGGACACTGGTACGGGGTTCTGCAAGGGAACTGTGAATGATGTTGGTAATGGAGTCAACTCCATCTCCTTCCAAAAATGTGCGATGATCACCCTCAATAACGTGGACAGACACTTTCCCATCGCACACCTGTTGAAGAAAAAGAAAAGTTAGGATGACTGAAGACTGAACAAGTGAAACAACATTAGGTTCAAAAGTACAATCCAATCAGGCTTGAGATTTTCTGCTCAATATATCAGTTTCGCCTCTCAACCCCTTTTGCTGGCCACCTGCTGATCTGAGGACCCGTTTGTGATGCAGAAGATAAATTCTTGGACAAACCCACTGTAGGGTTCAATATGAAGAAAAGGAAGATCCCACATTGACCTGGTCCAGTGCAACTTCATAAAAGTCTCCCAATACCCAAGGCTGCGTTAGTCATAATTAAAAATGGAACATTTGCCCCAGGCCCATATCAAGACCCCCCAACCAGTCCTGGATACTTAAAGGAATAGCCAACTATGACTATAATTCTGCTGCCTATCATTAAATTTGACCCTCAGTTCAACTGAAAGGGTCTCATTGTCACTTTTAATGAGAAAACTTTACAATGGGATCCATTAAAACTCATCTTTTGTAGTGATGCAGGCACAGTTTGAGCGGAGTCCTGATGCACCAGTTGAAGATATACAGGGGCTTATGTGGGCTGCAGAATTTGGGATTGTTGGGAAAGGGAATGAGGGTCTGGTGGTCATTTAGAAAAATTAGGCTTACTTATGAGATATTTGCCCAACCAATACCAACAATTGACCCTTATACTGTATACGCATGCTTTCTATGCCAGGTGGGATCTCCAAGGAAGCCCCCTCACCTCCTACATACAGGAACATTAGTGCCAGTGCCACTATTTAGATCTAAATCATAAAAGACACGTCCGAGCAAAACAACATAGAAACCAATAACTGCAGAACAGGACAGGAGCCGGTATAACTGTGCAAGACTGGCGGGAGGACTGGGGTTCAGCTTTAAACTTTCCAGTTTGTTCCTAAATGTTCTTTGTCTTTCAGCCCATTATTCCAGGCTGCTTCTCTGCTTCTTTCCTGTAACTGTTTGGTGAATGAAGACGGGCAGTACTGAGACGTTAGGCAAGCACAGAATGTTCTCGGGATGACACCAAGGTTAAAAAGAAAAAAAAAATTGCAGAATGAAATGATTTCTCATCTAACCTTCAAGACCAGAAGATAATAGGGAGCGAAAAAAGGAAAATGGAAAACAAAAGAGCAAGCTGGGAATAGAAACCTGGGCCTATTAGAAGGAGAGAAGACCGACCGGCATAAGGAAGCTTCTGATAAGAGTAAAGAGAGTGCAAGATCTTGTGAGAGGGCAGGAAAATGGTTTAATGACTGCAGATGTAGCCAGACAATGCCGTCATAGACAGCTAGTGACCCTACAAGATATTTGCAGAAACCTGAACAGAGAGAAATATAAAGGTATAGTACCCAGCTGCCATGCCCATTAATTGTCTCCATTACATTCTTAATCATTGATATGTAGCATGAATGTGCACATTAAGCCATAACATTTGATCGGCTCAGGAGGCATGATTTAGAAGATACCGAAGCCATTGGATTACCAGGATAACCCGGAGAGGTTAGTGATGGCACCCTACATATTGAAGTTGTTTGCAACATTTAAAAGGCGATTTCTCATTTGCACTTTGCTCTTCCACATTTTATTTATGGCTGGCTCACACCTTGGGCACATTGGGCTGCATTGGTTATGTGAGGATGGTTGGTTTTGTATTGTGCTAGATTTTCACCTGGTTCATATAATTTATATTCATATTCATTAATGATGATAATGTAGTTTAGCTGGGTGGATGGTGCGTTCTTGTTAAAAACTTTTTTTTCTGAACTCACCTCTGACAACCTGTAGTCTGCTCCAAGCCCCTCTCCATATTCATTCCGTGTCTTGGCCCGGAGGAGGGTAATGTTTCCATGATACTTGTTAACCGGTACATACTGATCTGCCGCTTTCAGCTTATAATAGAAGGAAGAGGCAGCAAAGTGCAAGGCCTCCTTGTTGATAGATTTGTGACTGTGCGTTATGTGGTCCACGGCAGCCTTCACTCTGCCCTCCAAGTCTTTCTGAGGAAGGAGAGTTTCCAGTAGCTGCGGGAAAACAAAGCAAGTAAATACATATCCGTGTTTGTGCTTGGGTTAATTATCCATTGTATCTTAGTGATCATAAATTACCTTATTGTATTCGGTGCCTGTGAACTGCTGGATGAAGGCGCACAAGGCTTCGGTCTCAGCCTCTGCTTCACTTCCTGGAGTTAACTTGGCACGGTAACTCTGAAAAAGACCAATAAGAGCATTGATTTACAATTCTAGGAACAATTCTAAGCTTCATACATGGCGAGTCCAACAGTTCCTGAATCTAACCTTCTGACTGCAAATTCAACATGTTGGAGTTGTTTTCCTGTAGCCCATCTGCAGCTACGTTGACCAAAAAGGCCCAGCCTAAAACTTTTCCCTTGAATAGAGAGAAAATGGAACCAAGCTTTTCCTGGCATGAGGGGCTCCCACAATCCTTGTGCTCAATTTCTGGGTCTACACACCTGCGGTGACCAATATAAAGGGCACCCACCATCTCTGTGCTCAATTCCTGGGTCTACACACCTGCTGTGCCCAATATAAAGGGCGCCCACCATCTTTGTGCTCAATTCTTTGGTCTGCACACTTGCTGTGCCCA
>NC_092860.1:4919558-4922661 GCF_032062135.1 Pyxicephalus adspersus | reverse complement strand
AAGCTGATAGTTGGCTGCTTTGGGTTATGGAGCGTGCTATTGTGATCGCTGCTCTTACCTGGGTATACGCAGCAACGTACGAGTGTGAGCCATCAAACAAAAACAAGCTGTCTGGAGCCTGGGATACCCCTCGCTGGGCCTGCATCTGTGAGCACATTTCAAAGGCCACACACGCTCCGAAGGAATATCCAGCGATCCAGTACGGCCCCTCCGCCTGCACTTGCTTTATGCACTGTACGTAGTATGCTGCCAAATTTTGAATACTGTCCAAAGGAGCCGCTGCAAAATATAAAATAGACATATTCAATGCAAGTCCAATTTTTTTATTTCAGTTTTTAATAGTGAAGGGGAAGTTTAGAACCCCTAGCGGGTTTTACTGCTATCCAAAAATATTTTTTTGACAATGGTCTCACCAGTAAGGAACATCTGAAGCAGACACGCACAATAAATTACAAATAGAATCCTATTTAATTAATATTAGCTCAGCATTGTTTATAGCAATTCCATCATATGACCTAGATTGTAATTATTATAGGCTCCCTTCATATTATAGGCTACTTTTTGAAGTAGGTGGGTTATGCAGCATTCCCTATGCCAGGGGTGTCAAACTTAAATAGAGGGCCAAAATTAAAAACTTAGACAAAGTTGCGGGCCAACCTTGAAATTTATTGAAAAATTTGAAGAAGTTTTAGATATAAAACCTTTTCATATGGAAACAAAGAGGTTTTCACATTCAATCTGGAACAAGCCTATAATAGAGAAAGATTTTTTAGAAAAAGATTTTTAAAAACATTTTATTTAGGAAAAAAATCTTCTGCCTCTTTCTCTATTTGTAGCCTTCGGAGTTACATTTCAATGGTAACCTTTTTTCACAAGCTAACAATAATAATAACAATATTCTTCTATGAAAATCCAACCATTCATGTCCATGCCTTGGAGTAGCAAGGAAAAGCTGAGGGGGAGTGCTGGAAATGCCAGATGCCGGCCAATGCGGAGCTAAATCTTATGAGTGGCCCGCCGCTGGAACTCCCTCTTCATTGAAATAGCGCCGCTACTAAAATTCCTGGCAATATTTGTGTCTATAAAACAGTCCAATGCGGGGCCACACATAGAAAGAGAGCCCACTGGTCTATAGAGGCGAGTGATGCCGGGAATTGTAGTAGCGGCACTATTTCAATGCAGCGGCGGGCCAGCTGCAATTCATATTTAGGATTCCTTTGGGGGCCAAAAAAAAGGACGTTGGGGGCCTGAGTTTGACACCCCTGCCCTATGCTATTTAGAATCCCTAAAAGTATCTTCACGCTACATATCCCAGCAGTCTACTCATCATTTCTCACTTATAAAAGTACTTGCCCTTCCTTTAGTCGTGCATGCTGCTTTTCGTGCAATCAAGCAACTGATCAGTAGATCGCACAACTAAAACTTGCACCATTCAATGATCAGCAGGGAAGAGCAGTACTACTTGTGCAATATATTGATTAGTTAATATAAAATAAATGATTTGTTTGATAATATATTATTCTGATGATATCATGTGATGCGCATTACATCATGGAGTCCTAGAAGACCTGGCAGACGCAAACAGAGGCAACAGTCTATTCAGGGAGAAGGAGGAAGCGTTGCCACCTGAGCACAGGATTCAAGGAAAGCTGGATTCAGAAAGTGTTTAAAATTTTTGCAACTAAATATATTTAATAAATGAAACACGCAGATTTCATTAACTAGTGACTGATGCTGTGCAATACTTTCATTTTTTAATTATCCCACAGTTCTCATTTATATTAAGGTTAATACAGCACGGATAAAAAGCTTATCACTATTGAGTGCGCTGACTAATTGCACTTCCCTGCATGTATGATGATGATTACCTTTTGTACACTGGAGGCCATAGCAGGAAATATTGAGTTTGGAGGCCAGGCTCTGGAACGCGGCAATGGATCCTTCGATTGGGTGCACCAGGAAAAGATGGCGGTCATTACTCTGAACATCGTTTAGCTTAGTGATGGTGGTGGCATCAGGATTTACCAGGAGGTTGTTCAGATCTAGGAAGCTTAGATCTGCTTGTGCAGAACTTTTCTGAGAGGGCTTGGATTCTATAAGGAAATTGTACAGAAGTCATTAAGCAGAAGTTACTTTTGCATTTGAAGTTACTTTATTTTGTTTTGCTTTTTTCATTCGATAAAGGGCAGGGGAGGGGAGCGCTTTAATAAAATTGCTGCTGAGAAAAAGAAATCTGCAGGACCGCACTTTCTCACCTTCAACACCTCCGGATTTGGAAGAGAGCTCACGCAGTTTGTTAATCGTTAGTTGTCTGACTTCTCTCATAGCCATGACGATATCATAATCCCGCTCCAGTGTCTGACGAACCTCCACACCCATTAGAGAGTCCAGACCCAGGTCAGCCAAGGTGGTGTCAGGGTTTAAACTGCTCACATCCCGGACACCTGAGTGAAAAAACAGCAAAAGAACAAAACAGTCATTATAAAGGATTACATATAAACTAACCAATTAACAATAGGATCAAATCATCAATGGAGGTGACACAAGATCCGTCGAGTTGTCTCCAGCTAGCAAGAGGATAACCGGCTCTTGTAAAATGACCTTCATATTAAAGGTTGCATTGCTAAGGCAATTCTATTTAAATGCATACATGGACCTACAATGCATAAAAATATTAATACGACATGCGGCATCTGAAGAGACACAATGCAAAACACCCAACACAACACCTTATCCTTTTGGCATTCATATATTACCTTGGACTTCAGTAAATCAAGCTGTAAGTAACCATCAATTTTGCCCATTAACATTTCTCGGCCAATAAAATGAAAACCATTTTCCAATCAAATCCTTCATGTATTGTATTGCATTATATAATATAATATTGTATTTTCTTAACTGAATCATCAAAAAGACTGGTACATCAATATATGAGAACTTAGCGTTTTAATAGATAAGCACAGGATGCATCAATATCAATAGTATATCAATATGTATTACAAAGAAAAACTAATATTATTATTATTATTATTATTAAACAGGATTTATATAGCGCCAACATATTACGCAGCGCTGTACATTAAATAGGGATTGCAAATGACAG
>NC_092860.1:4903123-4919146 GCF_032062135.1 Pyxicephalus adspersus | reverse complement strand
ATTTGATTCTAAGGTGAAATGGAAGCCAATGTTATATATATCCATATGTATGGATATAATGTTGGCATTGCACAATGTATTCCACTTATATTATGTTTGCATAATTTGATGATATATTCATTTTCTTTTTATTTTGTGTGATTATGCCAAAAAAGCCTCTCTTTCCTTATCCTTTTTCTCTTTCAAATTATAATCATTAGGGGCTTGGCATAAACTCAGAAAAACAATACCCCTTCCTCTTCCCATCTCTACCAATTTATACCTAGACACAATGCAAAAGTTTATGGGGAACTGAAAACTTTTATACTTAAGCTTCTTTTATAATTTGATAAAGCTTAAGATACAGTGGCTTCCGGCTTCTGCTAGCCTAACTAGTGTTCTCTATGCAATCTGACAACACAAGGTCCTTAACAATCCAAAGAAATGGACAATCTACCCCCCACCCAAGTTGAGATCTACTTTAGTAGAATAGATGACTCTCTGATCCACCTTTGTTGTCTACCCTTGGGCCCAGTCCTAGGCTGATCAGGGGTTACATAGTTAGTTCAACCACATATCCTAGATAAGACCCTATCGACATAACTGATCCAGAGGAAGGGAAAGAAAAATTCCTTATAACCCCCTGGTTCAATTTGCTCCAACAGGGGAAAAAAATTCCTTACTGATTCCATGAGGCAATCGGATGTTCCCGGGATCAGCAGTCTCTGTTATTTTTACTTTAAATCCTTAATCCCCAGTTATATTCTGTGCTTCTAGAAATCATCCAGCTTTTTCTTAAAGCAATCTATATTAGTTGCTGAAACTACTTCCTGAAGGAGCCGATTCCACATTTTCACAGACCTTACAGTAAAGAATCCCTTCCTTATCCAGAGCTTAAACTTCTTTTCCTCCAGACACAAAGAGCGCCCCCCTGTGCTTTGTAATGACATTACAGTGAATAATGGGGAAGAGAGTTCTCTATATGAACCATTTATATATTTATACAGGGTGATCATATCCCCCCCTTATACGTCTCTTCTCAAGGGAGAATAGATTCAGTTCTGCTAATCTCTCCTCATTGACAAATCTCCTTTTTACCCAACATGCATTCAGTATATGTTGGACAATTTCTTTCCACACGGAATTTCAACCTATAGTTAGATGATTATTATACATTTCTAAATATGTAAAAATATTCTGATCTATCTGCTATAGATCGGTCTGCTATGGTTGGGTAATAGTTAATGCTTCATATTTGGAATACTGATAATAAAAACCATGCAACATGGATAACTTCTACATGAGCATGATAGACTGAGGTATCTGACACCCGTCTAATAGAAGCAGCTTATATACTTGCTCAATACTACGACACATATAGAAACTAGGAAAAGTCGTATTACTAGGGCTGCCCTCCTTTGTTTAGCAAGCCATATAATATGTACGACTAATGACTTTGTACAGCGCTGCATAATATGATGGCACTATATAAATACTGTGTAATAATAATAATAATAATAATAATAATATGTAGGAGCTTTGTGTGTCTATGATCTCCTTACCTAATATGTGAGCCACAGCTTCCACCAAATCTTGTTGACCAGCTCCTTTGGCTTTGACAGAGATGGTCTTCTCGGCCAGGACAAAGCTGGACATGACGGGGTGAGGTTGGTTTAGGAACTGGTCCAGAACCTCCAGACAGGAGCTTATCCTCTGAGGCAATGTTCCTCCGATCACCGTATCGTTATTTCCCATGGTCTCGAGAACGACTCCTACATCACCAATGGCTCCCCACTGTACTGCCAAACCTGCAGGAAATTACAAGATTATGAACGTTAGAACTAAACCCGACGTGCCAGGGGTGGAATATAAGAACAGTCTTCAGGTGATCTATTTCTTGGTACCAACCAAGTGCCTCCTAAAGTCATGTCTGTAAACTATAACCTATTGTGTGATACTTTCCCCAACTTCTAGATTGTAAGCTCTTCAGGGCAGGGTCCTCTCCTCCTCCTGTGTCACTGTCTGTATCTGTCTGTCATTTGCAAGCCCTATTTAATGTACAACGCTGCGTAATATGTTGGCGCTATATAAATCAAAAAGTCAAGAAACTAGAAGTGGGCTTTGGGCTTTTCTGGATTTGTTAAAGAAGTATTTGTGAAGTTTTAATCTCCGAGGTAGCTTAGTCAAACATTGCTGCAAAATTGAACTCTAATATATATAAGTACCTAAATCATTTGTGTGACTCTGATATTTGTGAACCTAAAATCTTCTTTCTGCAGATCAAGCTCAGGATGAAACTCAGTTTGCCTTTGTGACCCCATTTTAATGTACAGCGCTGTGTAATTGTTGGCGCTATATAAATCCTAAATAATAATAATAATAATAAAAATTGTCCATACCTGGCAAATTGTCCTGTCGCCGTTTTTCACAAATTCTCTCCATGGTTGAGTTGGCAAATCCGTAATTGCTCTGTCCTGCATTTCCTCGCCCACAGCTCACAGAAGAAAAGACCACAAAGTGATCGAGTTCCGGACACTTCTCACGGCTTACGCTGTAAAAATAATATTAAGGAACTTAGTCACTTGCATGGCTTGGGTGGCATATGGCTGTACTATGGCTTCTAGAGATGAATAGCGTATCATTCTTTCATTTTTTAGGTAAGATTGTTTTTGATTATTATAGACACGTATGAAGCCAACAGCCGTGCCGTGAAGGTCTAGCTGCTTGAGGTTTGGGCCCATGGTATGGTATCAGCACCGGTTCACATATATTATAACAAGACATCATGGGCAAAGCCATGATGTCTCAGAGGCCTGGTCTCCTTTATTTTGACTCTAACAACTATAGACACAAGTTCGTTATTTACCAAACACCAATGACATTGCGAAATAAAATATGGAGATTCTGTTTATAGTAATACTATTATAGAATATTGGTTACATACATGTAAAAGCAAATGTATTGTCTGTGAGAACATAGCTTATCATTGTAGGCTTTATCTATTTTTTTTTCAAGTTTTTTTCCTTATTAATTTGTATTTGTCTCATTCAACCTAATTTAGGTGGACCTATCAGCTGCCATTTCTGAACTCATTCTAAAGAATGCTAATTGCCAAGTTACTTTGTAAAGCTGATCCTTTGGTTTCAGTAGCCTCAGTCATACCTGAAGCAAGCATGCAGATATTGGTGTGGTAATTAGCTAGGCTAATCTTTTTTCTGGGTCAGAAGATTCGGAAAGTAATAAAGGCAGAGAGCCTGATTTAATAAAGCTCTTCAAGGCTGGAGAGGATACACTTCATCAGTGAAGCTGAGTGATCCAGCAAACCTGGAATGGATCTGGTCCAGGATTCAAAACATTTGCTAACAAATGACTTTTAGGAAATTCATTCCAGGTTTGTTGGATCATGAAAAATGTATCCTCTCCAGCCTTGGAGAGCTTTAATACATTGGGACCAAAGGATCAGAACACCAACCAAAGAAACAGAAAAAAAGCAGATCCAGGTCAGCAATGGCAGCCTAAATCATGTCTCAGAATAGGTTTATTTCTAAGTGTACACTTTTTAAATGGTCCTTATGTGAAAGAATGTATACCTAGACCCCTTAGATTTGCCATGTCAAGAAAAGCAATAAACCCAACCATTAGGTATTACTGCAAGAACAGCCTGTGCATGTAATGGACAAATATGGCTGCCATTGTATCCAATCATTTATTTTACACATAGATACGAGGGGGTTCTGAGAAGTTCCTGGCTTTGCCCCCTTCCAGATGAAATAGAAAAATGAGTGTGAGGGCATAGCCTAATATCTTAGTATGTAACTGTGCAAATATCAGGTCTTTGCGATTCTTAAAACTGTTTTTCTTTTAGTGAGAAGCTGTGATGGCAGAGGCACAAGCAAGTTTCACGTCGTTGGAGTTACGGGCCGTTATGAAGTTTTTGTTTCTCCAGGGAAAGTCAGCGAAGGACTTTCACCCTGAGATGTCACAAACACTGGGGCAGAAGTGTCCTTCCTACAGCACTGTCAGAACCTGGATATCTCGTTTCAAGACTGGGCATTTCACCGTAGAAGATGAGCCCCGCAGTGCGCGCCCCCCAACCTCAACTGACCCGGCAACCTGCGATGCTGTCCATGAGCTGATTATTGAGGACCGGGGAATATCCACAAAAAAGATACTTGACATCTCACGGGAGCGTGTTGGGTTTGTTATCACCACTATCCTAGACATGCGCAAGCTTTCAGCAAAGTGGGTGCGAAATGTTTGAACAGTGATCAGAAGACGGAACGAGTTGAAGCATCCAAAGCTGTTTTGGCCCATTTTGAAGCTGCACAGGACTTTTTGGCTAGGTTACTGACCGAGGATGAAACCTGGCTCCACATCTATGATCCTGAAACCATGAAAGTCCCTGCGGCCGAATACAGTCCGAACCCAGAAATCAGCAAAAAAAGTTATGGCGTCCGTTTTCTTGGACAAAGACGGTATTATGTTGGTGGACTACCTACCTCCAGGCTCTAGTATCACCGGACAGTATTATGCTAACTTCCTGGACCAGCTGAAGGAGGCAATAAAGACGAAACGCTGTGGAAAGTTGACCAAAAGGATCCTTTTTTTGCAGGACAATGCACCTGCGCACACGTCCAACGTTGTGGCTGCCAAATTGAACACCCTGGGTTTCCAATTAATCCACCATTTACCATACTCACCTGACCTGGCCCCTTCGGATTACTATCTGTTTCCGAATTTGAAGAAACACCTGAAGGGGCAACGTTTTGAGGACATTTCTGACATCAAAGATGCTGCCGAGAGCTGGTTTGTGGCCCAACCAAAGGACTTTTATTTGAACGGTGTAGAAAAGCTGCAACTACGCTGTACCAAGTGCATCAGTCTCGGGGGAATATGTTCAATAAATGTGTTATTTGGTGTAACTCTGGCTCTCTTCTTTCTGGGCAAAGCCAGGAACTTCTCAACACACCTCGTATTTTAAAATACACAATAAAAACATTATGTAAACCAAATGCACCTGTCTGAATGTTTTATAATTTGTAGTTACCTGTCTAGATTTAGAGTGCCATCATACTTTGGTTTGTTCACATCTTGGAATAGTTTTGTGGATAAGTTCTCAATCATGGCATCTTTGAGCACCTGTTAAGAAATACAGAATGTTCTGATAATCAAACTTAAAAACTCTTTAAACTCCGCTTATAAAGAGGTAAAGAGGTAAAGTACCGCTTATATCTAAAATACCTGCAACCACTCCCCTAAATGCAGCATTAAGGGAAAATATGGACGCTCAAGAATTGCATTTTTAACACCTTACCCCTTAGCGCATAAAGTCAGGATGAAAGTTAAGCAAAAGCAGAGGCCTTTGAATGTTCTATTTGCTTTCACAGAACAGAGGAAAGTCAAATTTAAGGTAGAAATAAAACCAATTTATGTTTTGTTATGAACAGAAGAGGGATAGAAACACTTTCAGAATTTTATTGGGATCTGTACCCATTACATACGAGCACATTGGGCAAGATTTAGGGTTCATTTACCCGTCTACTGTGAAATGTATTGCTGCATAAGGTGTAAAATATGTACCTTGGGAAGGTGTGCTGTGGTGGTATATAAAGGGATTGGCAAAGTTCTGCTATAAGCAAAGGCTGGCATACAGAATAAATTGAGGGAATTAAGGATTTAAAAGCTGTGTAATTGTGGTTCAATGTATGCAGAACATAATATTACACAGTATTTATATAGCGCCATCAAATTACGAGCGCTGTACAAAGACCATAGTCATGTCACTAACTGTCCCTCAAAGGAGCTCACAATCTAATGTCCCTACTATAGTCATATGTCATTAATGTAGTCTAGGGTCACATTTTTTTTTAACTGCATGTTTTTGGGATGTGGGAGGAAACCGGAGTACCCGAAGGAAACCCACGCAGACACGGGGAGAACCTGCAAACTCCATGCAGATAGTGTCCTGGGTGGGATTCGAACCTAGGACCTAGCAGTGCAAGAGTGCTAACCCCTGAGGCACGGTGCTGGCCATAGAACATACAGGGCTCTGTTTATAAATCAGGGAATATTTAATTACTGCCATTGAAACACACAAACCTGTCTGATTCCCTGTTTTATAAATAGAGCCCATAGTTACAAGAACAATGATTTTCTTACCATGGCCAGATTGAATATTCCACCGACTGGCCCTAATTGTGAAGCAGCATCGATCAGTTGTCTCGTTCCCCCTATAGACCCCACATCTTTGGTTGAAACCACAATGGTAATCCCTGCGTCCTTCCAGCTCTGCACTTGTTTTGCTTGATAACCTAAAATGAAGAACAAAGTGTAAATTGGCTTTTAAGCTCACAATTATAAATACCTTTACCATATCATAAAATGTAAATTCAGCACAATATAGTTACATATTAAGTCAGGTTGAAAAAAGTCCATCAAATAAAATCATAAATAATCATATCCCGGATATAAAACCCTATAGGACATAATTGGTCCAGAGGAAGGAAAAAAAAAACTCCTGGTACAATTTGCTTCAACAAGGAAAACATTCCTTCCTGATTCCATGAGACAATCGGATGTTCCCTGGATCAACAGTCACTGGTATTTTTACTATAAATCCTTAATCCCCAGTTATATTCTGTGCTTCTAGAAATCATCCAGCTTTTTCTTAAAGCAATCTATAGAACTTGCTGAAACTACTTCCCGATATGTGGACCCGCTGATTGGCAGCGGACGCTCTGCTTCTTTGTCATTTAAAACACACCGCAACTCCTTCCTCCAATTGATCTCCATTCTACCTAATACAAGTTGAACTCTTTGAATTAACTTTGTTATATTACTTGGATTACACTCATCCCCAACTATCATTCACATGGTTGGACTCTCCAAGCATCTCCAAAAAGTGTAATATAATCCAAGATAAAAAATCTTTTTGCCTTCCCACCCCTTGGAGGAGTCCCTGGTGTTTTTCCCTTCCCTCTCCATTGCCTTCCTCAATAGGCAATCCCCCCCCCCCCAAGTGAACAATTTATTCACCCACAAAAAGCTATCTAATCTATACAATTTCTGGGACTATAGAGATTTATTATTCATTATCCAAGTCTCTTCCCTCCTCTGAGGAAGCCAATAAGGCAAAATGTGCCGGGACAAGACATGTTACTCATTTGAAACATTGGATAGTTGTTATGAAAATATATGATGGATTGTGTATTATATAGCAATTTCACACATTCAATCAATCTGTAATCCCTAATAATAAGTGATAAGTAAACTGTAAAAAGCCTCTTTTCTTTCTTCTCTTTTTTGATTGTTTATATACATATAGGCTTGGCAGAAACTGAGAATTTTATTATCAACCTACCCCCTCCTCTTCTCTTTCTCTTCATAGTAAAACATTCCTGATATATGCATTTGTATTGTGAAAGCTTACCGTTCCTTATCCCGGATCGAGAGGTCAGAATGAGATTGCGAACACCCCTTTCAATTAACCATTGTGCTAACTCCAGACCGAACCCGCCCAGTCCTCCGGTGATAATGTAGGATTTTGTTGGAGGGAAGGATGTGCGTGGGATAGCCGGGAGTAAAACGTCAGAATCCGTAACAGATCCGATCTCTTCATCACGAACCTAAATGAAAAGATCACAGCATATAGACGGTGATCAGATATATAGCATGTCCATGTCCTATGTGCTGCTTCACACTCCTGCTGTTTGAGCTCAGCTATACATGGACTAATACCGAGTAAACCCAGATACGTACAATAATTGCATGCTATTACTGGACTCAAAGCTGCATAATGTATCCCAGGTTCTAAAGGGAATACATTCCATCACTTGCCTACCTTTATCAGAACTTTTCCAATGTGTCTTCCTTGTGCCATGAACCTGAACGCTGGTTCAACCTCATCCCGAGTGAAGATTGTGCTCTTAAGTGGCTTCACTACTCCATCCCTTATGCCAGATTTTAGCAGGTCAGATACTTCCTCCCATTCTCTGTTTCCTTCTTCAAAGAGGGCATCAAGCAAGATTCCATGGAAGGCCACGTTCTTCAAGAATAAAGCCATACCTGCAGAGAGGAAGCAAGGAGAAAACATTGAAATATAATGTTGTGTATGCCTTGGCAATATCTACTGCACCTGCCCCCATATTGTGTGTAGCATTGGAGGTGTAGTTTGGGGCAAGTGGTGACTACACCAACAGAAACTGACTTAGGGCCCCTTTTTGATTTCACTTGCCACTGCAAAACTTTTAAACATTTAGTGATGACTTTATAGGGGGAATAAATAATGTTGCTCTTGTTTAGTCCTCACCATCACCTCTCTGGTTGTGCTATCTTTAATACCTATAAGCTAAACCTCATAAAATCCATGTTTTTTTTTTAAAGATAATTTTTTATTGAAAGTTTTTCAGTATAAGTACAAGCAATACGGTCATTACAACAAAACAATAAAAAATCAAAAATGACAAAACAAACATAGTGTCAGGATAACAAAACTATAAAAACTATAAAATAGTAACCAACATAGAGAGACAGATGAATTCTGGATCAGTAAATCTGATTTAGAAAATACTTTGAATTAAACTTGCACCGTGGATTTTGGGTGCGCGAATCAGGGGGACCAATATGCACGGAACTTCAATGTTATATTCATATTTTCGGCAAGCAATTTCTCATAAATCCATGATTTTTTAAACACTGCACTAATGATGGGCAAATATCCTGAAAAAGCTGTATGCAGTTTGTAATAAATGGCCACATAACACTAGCCTATGCCTGTATTGCAAACCAATGCTCCAGCAGCAAACAAGGAATACTTTGCATTGATCCAACCACTATGAAGAATAAACCTTATTTTTGTATATATAATGGAATTGAAAGACATAAATCATTTTTTTAGTAAGGTTCTACTGTTTAGTTAATTCAAAAAAAATATATAATATTACCCTGTGGACAAAAGGGGGTTACTGGTTTCTGCACCATTCCCTCCCCTGACATGGACATATGTTCTATTTTGAGGGCCAATATTGACAGGCCTTTTCTTTAACCAGGCTTTGCATTCTGGTTCTAGTCATAGAAGCCCTCTTTGGTCTAATGCAGATTAGAAGGAAATGCAATAGATCTAATAATAAATTCTAAAAGTTTGTAAAACTTATACTCACCCAGTGGTGTGTTGTTGGACAAATCATATTTGCCAATTTCCAGGAAGCGCCCGTGACGCGCCAGGCACCGCAGGCTGGCCTGTAACTTTTCCTCTGCCAAAGAGTTCAGGATCAGATCGACTCCTGTGAAAGAAATAACGAGCAGACGGTCAGTGTTGTCTCAACGGATTAAAGCGATAGGTGGACATCCTAATGCCAAGCTGCTTACCTCTGCCTCCTGTGACACTGAGCAAGTGCTGTTCAAAAGACGTATTTCTGGAGTTTGCAAAGCACCTGGAGCTGAGTTGTGGGAATTTGCTTTGAAGATATTCCTGCTTCTCAGCAGATCCTGCAAAACACATACGGGGTCATGTTATCGGAGATCAAGTGCTTCAAGAGAAAGATTGTGTTAATGCTCCCCCATGCAAAGACATTTTACACTCTTGTGCACCTCAGCCATGATGCAAGAGTCTGTAGAAGGCCCTTTTCTGATTTTGGTCATGACTGTGGCCCTATATACAAAGCCAGCTCCATGAGTTTGGTTTGGAGGAACTCTAATCATTTAGCATCACAAGCACAATCCAAAATATTGTGGAAAGCCTTCCCTGAAGAGTGGAACCTAATAACATCATAAATGGGGCAGAACTCCTTAATAATGCCCATGGTTGTGGAATAGGACCAATGTTCCCCCCAGCCGGATGCACCACCTGGCACTTTTCATTATTGAAAAGTTTGGTCATAATACAGGGGGTGCCACCCGCCTACAACTTCTTCCCACCCAGCCTAAAATAATTTCAGGGGAGAATACCAAGGACCTCTAAAAAGCTCGCATGGGGTGATGGAAAGTGCTCATAAACTTTTGACCATATGATGTAACTAAAAATAATTATTATAATCTGTTAATCCAGTCATTTTAAAATGTTAATTTGTGAACCAAATCATACTTGGACTTTTTATTTTAAAGGATTAGCCAAATCAAAAGTTCAGTTGTACTTAAAGATGGAGTTCAATGGTATGGACAGCTTTTTATGCCTTGGATCCCCTAAGAGTGAAATAAGTCTCACTTAATGGCAGACTCTGTTCTAGTCTATTTGGAAGTTTGGGTGTGAATGCCTTGTTACGTGTTACAGTTCCTCATAATACTTTATCTATATTAAAAAGAACATTTATAAATCCAGCAGGGATGGAAAGAGTCCCTTATACTGGTGTGCAGACCCAGAACAGAGATCTCACCCAGAGAGTCCCCAAGAAATAGACCAGACTGATTTTTTTTATAACTGTCCATCCGAACAGTTTGTGTGGACTAACTCTTTAAATAAAACATGACATGTAATTTTAAACCCAAAACTTTACCCTGACAACTTACCCACTGTAGTGAACACTTGGCACCCCATGCTAAGAGATATAGCAATAGCTGCCTGACCGACTCCTCCTGACCCAGAGTGGATGAGAACACTTTCGCCTTTCCGTAAACGTCCTCGTACAAGCAGTGCGTAGTAAGCGGTAGCATAGACCACCGGTACTGTGGCAGCATCAGCCAAGGACCTGCAAGACAACAGGGATAGCTTGTATTTTGTGTTTACAGATTCTGAGTACTTACTTAAAGTCTTAATTTGAAGTCTCTCAAACGTCCCCTGATGAAGTCAAAAGGCAAAACGCGTCGGGTACAGAAACAAATTTATTTTTCATTGTGACACCAATATGCCTTAATATTTGTATGTGTTTACAACCTACTGGAGCTCTATTTAGACCAAAAACTTTTAATGCTGGAATCACTTGAGCAGAACTCTATAGAAGTGTACTGGTTGTGCTGTTGAAATGCACACTGAAAAAGTTTTAATGAATCAGTGTAGTCTCAAACAGCCATTCTTTCTGCTTCTTTGTTTAATTATGTTCTAATCATTTTAGACTTAATAACACTTTGTAGGAGGGTTTCTCTACTACAGTGGTTGCCAACCTTTTCGGTCCCGCGGATCACTAAATTTACCATCTCCGGACCGTGCATGTGCGAGAAGAAACTCCCCCTTTAGTGATGTCATGATGGCAGAACCTGCCCACTCCACCATCGCAGGTCTGAGATCCAACCCGTCCACTTACCTGAGCCAGGGATCCGTCAAGGTGATGTCGTTCGCAGCTCTGGCCGGTGCACCCCCCCCCCCAGTGGGGTCCTTCTCCTGACCCGGCTCGGGGGAGCACCGGCAAGAGCCGAGGACCACCAAAATTTTCTTTTTTTGCTGCTCTATTACACATATATGTATTCTACTATACAGACACCAAGAGCTGGCAAATCTTAAAGTGCAACCACAAAGTTCAGCACTAATCAGTTACAATAGCAGAACAGAAGGAAGGTGGTTTGCAAAATGAGCAAAAAATGTGAACCCTTCTCACCAAATTATAATTCAGGTGTTTCAAGTGAAGCGTAATATTGATAATGCAGCATAAAAAGGCATTTTAATATTCATAGCCAACCTAGGCAATAGGTTGGTGAAGGGCTTGTTATGTTCCAAAACGTCTGTGCCCATGTGCACCAAACTAGCCACCAAGTCACCATAAAGACATGGGGCCTGATTTAATAAAGCTCTCCAAGGCTGGAGAGAATACACTTCCATCAGTGAAGCTGGGTGATCCAGCAAACCTGGAATAGATTTCTTCAAAATCATCTGCTATTTGCCAGCAAATGTTTTGAATCCTGGACCAGATCTATTTCAGGTTTGCTGGATCACCCAGCTTCACTGATGAAAGTGTATCCCCTCCAGCCTTGGAGAGCTTTAATAAATCATGATGAGCTTGATATAGAAGAGATTAAGTAACCTGAACAGAACCCTGATCCCAACCGAATCATTTGTGTAATGAATTAGAACACCGAGCCAGATCTTCTTTACCAATATCAGTACCTGAATCACGTGTGGCTGAATGGGTACAAATTCCCACAGACACCCAGAAGAGTGGAGGCTGTACACACTGCAAAGGAGGGGATTTTAAACTTTATATCATTTATATTTATGTTGGTTTTGGAATGGCATGTCTGCAAACGCATATCAGCATGACTGTCCCATATCCACAACCCCTAGGTCATATAGTATGCGTATGATTGAATGCAGCACCATCTATCCAAAATATTATCAGTTTCAGCTTCATCCACCATTGCTGAGACTATCGTAGACATCTCTTACACTTGGTCATTGGTAATCATTACTTTACTGGACTCTGCTGGACAAATGATGACTTTTCCCTGTGGCAGTTCACATTATAGATATATATTAGACTTTTATACATTATAGATCGGTTATATTTACCAGTTATCAGGGACGTTCCACAGGAAGCGCTGGTCAGCATCCACAGAGGTAGCCAGGCCTTTAGCTGGAAGAAGCCCCATGACCCTTTTGCCAGCTGGGTCACGACCTGAAAACTCCATTCCAAGCATGCACTGCTGCAAAGCCAAATCACCTTGTAAAGAGAGAAAACAAGAAAAATAATTATCTTTAATGTCACAGAACATATCTCAACATACACGGCTAGATAAAATATTCTAAATCTTAATATCTGAGGGTTGTAATGCAAATTCTCCACTGGTCTACTTTTTTTATACATCTAATCTGGCGAATGAATTAGAAACTAATTCTTTAAAATAAAAATAATAAATGTGCTCATTCTTTAACTTTACTGAATTGTCTGTAACAAATCCACTGGCTGCATCTACCACTTGGCAAAGTTTTCCTAACTGCTGTGCAGTCCTATGCATTGGTGGATGATTCTGATTCTTGCTATAGCCATGAGATCTTACCTGGGATGGCATCAGGGGGTAGTTTCCCGGTTGCCAGCATGATGTCCCGGAAATTGAGTGAAGCATAGTAAACTTTACAGAGTTTCACATTGGGGTTAGTGGGCTGGAAATGACGCAGCGGGGAGGCGATCCAGCGCAGAGTAGAGAGGTCACCTCGAGTCAGGACATTTACAAAGGCAAACTGAGTTTCATCCTGAGCTTGATCTGCAGAAAGAAGATTTTAGGTTCACAAATATCAGAGTCACGCAAATGATTTAGGTACCTATATATATTAAGAGTTCAATTTTGCAGCAATGTTTAAATAAGCTACCTCGGGGACAAGGATTATAACTACCCAAAAAGTCCAAAGCCCACTTCTAGTTGCTTGACTTTTTGATTTATATAGCGCTAACAAATTACAGAGCGCTGTACATTAAAAAGAGGTTGTGAATGACAGATAGATATAGACAGTGATACAGGAGAGGAGAGGACCTTGTCCTGAAGAGCTTACAATCTAAGAGGTGGGGGAAATATCACACAATAGGAGGGGAGATATGGAGTGGTGGGAAGTAGTGACGGTTTCAAAAGACAGAAGAAGACGGGTAGGCAAGATTGAAAAAATGCGTTTTGAGTGCTCTTTTAAATGAGCAGAAAGTAGGAGCAAGTAGAAGGAGGAATATCATTTCAGAGATATTGAGAACTGATGACACGTAGCACATGAACATGTTACTCACTAACCTTTCTGAAATGGAACATGGCGGAACGATCCCCACTTCCCATCATGGTAAACGTTCATTACCAAATCCTTGTGCTGTAGCAGCTCGATGTCCTGTTTAGGAAGCTCATATGATTCCACATCAGAATTAAAGATACATCTGGGGGTAAAAATGACAATACAAGAGTGTTAGATGGAAGATCAGCACACAGATATTACAATAACGGGCTGCTTAATGTAGTAAGCTCAGGGTTCTCCCCAGGCCCTTTTAGCTGGGTGCACCACCCGGCACTTTTCAGCACCCACCCGGCTGTTTTTGGGTGGTTACTAAAGAGTTTGGTCACAATACAGGGGCTGCCACCCACCTACATTTTCTTCCCACCCAGCTTAAAAAAATTTCTGGGTTGAGCACTGAAGCTTAACAAAAATTTACTCCTTATATTGGTAAAAAGAAAATGACATAAAGGGAAATGTTAGTGTTTTTATTGAATATTTTCAGAATGCATTCAGACCAATTACATCCGATGAGTGATCCTGCTGCCTGCATTTGAACGCTGCATTTGTAATGAATTCTGGAGTTTAAAATACACCCTTTAGGCCACAGAGTTTAAAGAACGGGCAGCAAAGTTTCTCAGTGGTTAGCATTCTGGCCATTGCAGCGCTGGGTCCCCGGTTGGAATATAGGCCAGGACCCTATCTGCATGGAGTTTGCAGGTTCTCCCCGTGTTTGTGTGGGTTTCCTCCGGGTACTCCGGTTTCCTCCCACATTCCAAAAACAGGTTAATTGGCTTCCCCCTAAAATTCACCTTGGACTTTGGTAATGATATATGACTATGGTAGGGAAATTAGATTGTGAGCTCCTTCGAGGGACATGACTATGAACTTTGTACAGCGCTGTGTAATATGATGGCGCTATATAAATACTGATTGGATATTTGAAACACCACGTTCTGCAGCTTTGTATATTCACTTGCTTCTGCATTAGGATATTAGATACTTACCACTCTTTCAAGCTGTCCTATGCGGTCAGCATTTCTAAAGCAAGGAATCTAATTGCATTAAATGAATACATGTCAGCAATAATACCTGATTCTCTGTCCACCGGGTTCCTGGCGCAGGCAGTTTACCATCCCAACAATACCAGAATTTGGTTGCTTCAGGGCAGTAAGCCAAATAGAATGATCTGTAGAATCCGCCATGACCTCCTGTGTGGCACAAAAAGACATTCATTATAGAATAAAATAATTCCAGATACCGGGGTATGATCTCTAGGTGTATTGTCTTCAGTATTGCAATGCAACTTTCTGTCCCTGAAAGCAACACACTTTACGATGCATACACTTATAGCTGATTATTTCTTGGAATGACATAGTAAATAATGAATATTGTTCAGCAGTGAAGATCCAAATCACAGCAGCCGGTCAGATACGTATTATCAAATTCAACAAAGTCTAACCAACTTCCTAATTAGCACATGGCCACATCCCTGATTTAACTTAGGATAGGGGTTTGAGGGATTGGCTCAGTAAATGGAACTTTCAAGGCCAACAATACTCAAAAAAATATCTTTATTTAATAACATAATATTTACATTAAAATTCTTTTTTTTTCCATTTAAATTAAAATTTATTAAAAATGTGCGACAGGCATATTCGAATATTCCTGTCTGGGTTACCCAATCCTAGGGGCCACACCCTGATGATTTTTGACGCGTTTCACAAATTAAATCCGCTTTTTCAGGAAAGAAAGGAAGACAGAAATATCTGATAGCTGTAGTACATAAAGCCGGCAAGAGCAGGCAAGGACAGCAATGGACTATGAATCACTCAGCAATAAATCCATTATTTATCCACTTTATGATTCCACTTTTTGATATTGGTGTTCCTATATATCACTAATATTCATAGTATTTTTTTTGCTTTAATCCACATTATTGCCCACCAGGTAAAACTCATTGCAAATAGCTATCGTTCCATTCGGCTTCAGTCTCACTTCATATCCAACTACTGCTCTGGTACACCTGAGTGTGGCGTCCCAACGTGGGAAGCTGATACAGATAGGTGATACAAATAGGTGAATGCTGCAACCGGACTCATTCATCCTTCCCTCCGCTCATCTTCCGCTGCTTCTCTTTGCAGATCTCTACATTGGCTTCCATTTCACCTTAGAATCAAATTCATCTCCTGTGCTTTGCCTTCAAATCCCTCCACAGTTATTGTCCCACTTATATTTCTGACATGGTTAAAAAATTCTCCCCCAGCCGCTCTCTCTCTGCTCCTCCAATGACCTACTAATGACTTCCTCACTCATAACCTCATCACACGCACGGCTCCAAGACTTCTCTATAGCTGCCCTGACTCTCTGGAATGGTCTTCCTCGTCCTATTCGGCTTGCTCCTACTTTCTGCTCATTTAAAAGAGCGCTCAAAA
>NC_092860.1:4859117-4901794 GCF_032062135.1 Pyxicephalus adspersus | reverse complement strand
TTTTTTTTTTTTAGGTTAAAGCAACCCCGAGTGTGACTCCACTCCAGCAAACCTGAAATGGATCTGGTGCAGGATTGAAAACATTTGCTAACAAATAGAAAATGCCTTTTAAGAAATCCTTTCCAGGTTTGCTGGATCACCCGGCTTCACTGATGAAAGTCTATCCTCTCCAGCCCATAGTGTTAGTTAAGTTGCGTGTCTTTGGTGCCCATTGAAGCTTCATTTTTACCTGGACGGGGGCTGCAGTAATAAGGACAGCAATTCCTGCAGACTTAATGTTCATCTTATGCATTCATTTATTTCATCTTACCTGGGAGAGTAGTCCATCTTTCTGCTGAAGATTTTGTGTTCTCAGAAAAGCTATGGTTTCTCCAAGAATATCTCCTTTCAGAAGCGTGTGCAGTAAAACGAATGCACCTTCTTTCACTGCGGCAGCCATATTGGGGAGAACCCGTCTGGGTTCCTTTAGCAGATGTCCCGAGCTGTTACACACTAGAAGGTCGGCTCCTAATAAACTGCTGGGTGGTGATTCTAGTGGATCCCATTGATCCAAAGCCACTCCGGCAGCTTCCAGGTCACTGCTCAGCTCGGAGAAGACTTCCAGTGTCCGGTCCGTGGCTGTGTAATCCACCTGCAGCATGGGCTGGGTGTTAAGAAGACTTAGCACATGGGAAGATAAGTGGCCATTTCCTGAGAGGGCCTGCAGGGAAAATAAGGGGTAAGTTTGCAAGATAGTAATGCACAAACATATAGTATATTGGTGATTCCTTTCTTTTGTGTCCATGCAGCCCCTCAATGGTAAAGAAAAAAATAAAAAAAGATTTTTTTTGTGGCAATAACGTTCATAAATAAATTGGTGTGATAACACTTTATATATTGCAAACACATCAATGGCAAATCTCACAATTAGTTCAACTTCACACCCTGATTGTTACAGTGGGGTACGTATAGCATGGCTCTGAACAAATTTACAAATTTACACCATAAAGTAATAGCTTGGTCTCTGGTCCCAACGCGTTTCACCACTTGGGCTTCCTCAGCGGTTAGTGAGAACCATTACATAGCTCGTGGTGTTGTTCCTTATAGTGCAATGTTTATACTGTGGGTAAGTAAGTAGTAAGGACCTATTGACGTATTCATATACAACATGTATAAAGTCAATGGGTTTATTTCCTTGACAAATCAAGCGAGGGAACAAAGTTTATTTAAAGACCTCGGAGTTTAGGTTTCTAAGAGTAGCAGTGGTTTCAGCAGCAAGGTAAGAGATTTAAATTTTTGCAGTTTTAGAGCTCATTTGAAGAGTTGCACCTTTTCTTACACCATGCTTTTAGCCGATATTTTGGAAATGCAAAAAGTACAACATGGGGGAGCTTTATTGCCACACCTAATACCCCCACAAAAATAAAACAATACAATTGTTTCCGTCACACCACATGGTATCTGGGGAGAGTACATGAAAATAACACTTCTATAGATGGTGAGCGAGCTTCGATATATAAGAACATATTTTGTACAATGGTAATGGTTTGGCAATGCCTAACAGAATGTTATTATTAAATGTAACGATGATTATATTTTAAATTTTTTTAAATGACAATTTCTAATTACCCCTGTATGAATTAATGTTTACCACTGTTAAAAGAAAAATATTTTACAAAAATAAAAGTACAAAAGCAAATAGTTTGTTAGCTTCCTGCAGTGCCAGTGTTGAGATAACGGCTTTCCTTAATTTCCTTAATAGAAACACACTTCCTACCCTCTCACTCAAATAATCTATGCTTCCATAAATAAATTAAGGGCTTACCCCGTACCCCACACATGGGAATGAATGGGTGCTAGTCTGATTACATTCCCAATGACTCATCACACCCAGTGGAAATATCGGGTTCCATCATAGTGATATCGGCACTTACCTCAATGATTTTGATGCGTTGTGCGTTGCCATTTTCCAGCACTGTATCCAGACATGTTTTTAGGCTAGAAGAGTTAAGCAGCCCATTCAGCAGGGGATCTTCTTGGAGTTGGCTGCTCTTCCGTAGAAGGGTCTGTTCAAGCTCAGAATGTAGGTTGCCATTAAGTTCCAGGTTACAAATCTCTGTAAGAACGTTTAGAAGACCCTGGTCGGAGGAAATGCTCCTCTGGCCACTTTCTGCGGATTTGCTTCCAGAAATGTCCAGTTTTAACCCATGCTGTGCCACCTTCAATTCCAGTTCACAGATCTTATCTGCAAGACAAATTGATACAACTAGGTAAATGTCTGGAATATTTATCAGCTTGATCCTAAAGCTTTATACTATCTCATCAATTTTAAGGCTAGGTACACACGTGCAATGGTTCCCGTCCGATAATCAGCTCAGGGCTGAATCTGGTCAGTGTACAGTGCTTGTCGTTCATCGTCCGAACCAAAGTCCTGGCGGATCCATGGGCGATGGACGACAAGCGATCTTAATGGAAGTGAAGGGGAGAGAGCGCAGCGGGGTGCGGCTATGTCGTTCTCCCGCCTCCCCATAGAGCGCTCATTCATGCATCGTGCAGTTGGAAAGAATTGTCCTTTCCAACGACGATTATTGAACGTGTGTACGTAGCCTAAAACATGGCTGCATATGTCTAAAGCACTTGCCAGCCCCACCAGTATACCTGGAACCTCAGGCCTTTCCATAAAGGTAAAGTTACAACACTTCCTTGTAGCATTGATTACCAACCTTATTCTGTCTATGATCAGTAAGGCGGCCATTATAGCGATGGGTAATGGGAATGTGTGGAAGGTGGGAGAGGCGGGTAAGCTTTGACATGAATGGTGCGGGATTTGGACATGAGGCTGCTGCTAGTACAATGTATCTGTGCTTTTTCTGTTACTTTACCATGGCCTGACTATATTCCTTTGTGGATATGTTTGCCCCTGTACATCACATACCTGTACAGTTTTCCAGCAGTACATGCAGGTCTTTATCTCCTTGCAGACAATCTTCCTCAAAGTACGGGGTGAAGACAAAGCTCTCCAGGGTTGGCGGAGTTTGCTGCTGCTGACGGCGGGGAGCGGTGGTGGCATGGAGTCCGGATATTTGAACCCCGCCAGATACAATCCTTTCCAAACAGCTGTTAACAGCAACTGGAACAGCTACAATGATGAGAAAATAAAATTATTCCATACAGTGGAGCCTTTTAATAGAACAATAAACCATACATGATATTTGAAAGTAGCCTTGGCTTTTTTTATATTTAATATATATTTCTGGGTACTTAATAGATAATAAAGTCATTTACCTTTCTTGTCATCTGGACCTGGACACACTTGTTCTTCCTGTGTTGTCGGGTCAATGTGTACAGACAGGATTCTTGTTGGTAAACGCAGACTGCGACCTTTGATTCCCAGGACCAACATCTGCAGCATGGTGTCCAGGAACGTCACCCAGTTCCCTGTCCACAGCAACTTCCCTCTGTCCCCTAAGACAACATACAATGATTAGCTTTATATCTGACCCAAATACTTTATCTTATACAATTCATTAAGGAACTTGTAAGTAGGATTTTTGATTCACTCATAACTTTGTCATAAAATTAAAGTCCAACTCTGGTCATTTTTTTAATGAAATATTCATGAAATATCAGCAATACTTCCTACTTTTCCGGTACTATCCATTATAGTAAATCCATTTCTCCATTCCATTTCACTAGATGATCTTAGTTGGTGATGCAGAATGACAAGTTGTACAGCAAACGCTCAAGGTGATTTAATGAAACTTTTATCATTTGGACATTATTTGCAATTTTTATGTTTTATATTAATAATAGAAACAAAAAGAAGTACTCAGCACAAGAACATGTGACTCGATTCATTTTACATTGTATAGATCAGTGGTGGCCAACCAGTCCACGAAAAAATTTGGACATTATTTGCAATTTTTATTTGCCTTTATATTGCACTAAATTCACAAACCGTACTAGAGACAGAAAAACAATGGAGACGCAGCGTGCCGTGTGTAGTATTAAGTTGTATGAGGCAACCATTGCCGAGCCGTACGCTTCAGTATTGTTTCCACCATTACAACAGTCACCCCGCTCCGCCAATACCGACTCTCATCCCATTGTTTTATTTTATTTCTCAGATGCTCTTTTAGGTAAGCATGACCTTAGCTGTGTATTTTCTTTAACTGTTATATTTATTGGCATCAAATAGTTTGACTTTGATAACTATCATTTCTTGTTTGGTCTTAGAATGAAATAAACTCATAATGAGTGAGACAAAGCAAACAAATATTTTGCATTTCTTTAGTAATCCCAAAGATAATGCAACTAATGATAATAGTAACAATAGTAATACTTCACAAAACCGTGAGCTGATCAATGAATCAGAGCCGCCACAGTCCTTGTCAGCACCATTAGGAAGATCATTATTTTACAAATGTATTTATCTTTTTATATTCATATTAATGGTCTGCGGGATTTGAAGTGATGAATTTAGTGGTCTGTGAGGTAGGAAAGGTTGGCGAGCGCTGATGTATAATACAACAGAAGGGGTAAAAACACAACCAGATGGGTGAGAACACGTTCAAAATGGGCTGGATACAGTACGGCAGGGAAATCTTCCTCCTGAAGTCTTGAAGAGTTATCAGAAGTCAAAGTGTGGCACATGAGAGGCAACTTGTATTGGAAACTTCACCAATGTGGGGGCTGACCATCGGTTAGTCTACCTGAGTTTAGTGGGCTGCTTCGGGTTGCCTATACATCTTATATATTCCATCAGTGAGATCTTTCTGCCATAGTTCCTGGTTCTGTTCCTTTGACATTGAGCATTATATAAATTAAAACAGAAGCCCAGAGGAGATACCCTTTATAATGGGCATGGCGGGCATGCAGACCCAGGAATTGGGCACATAGATCTCACCAACAGAGAACCCAGTAACACATCGTTAAATAATCTTCACCAAGAACAGCTCACCTCTACTGTTAGACTCAATAATTCCTTGGAAGGTCGGCCCATAGTCGTATCCTCGCAGTCTCAGCTCTTTGTAAACATCTTTATCCGACAAGAGAAAATCTTCCTTCTCTTCATTCTCAGTAACAGAATCTGCCCGCTGTTTGCGGAATTCACTTAAGCTGTTCTCCTCCATGATGGAAATCTTTCCTAAAAAATAAAATTGTAGGCACATTTAATATTTTTAGGTTTTCAATGATTCCCTCAATGCCATTAGTGCAGATTTGTGCTTCAAAGTAATGAAAAGTTAGATGTTCACCTACCGCTAGCTGCAAGGTTTCCACTTTCCGAGACCTCAAACTGCTTGGATGCCGGCATGAGTCGAACCTCCAGCTGGACAATGCCTGCGGAGAAAGAAGAAATTCTTACTAATTGTCATTGTAATATAAAAGCTTGGGTTATTAGTCAAGGGGAGGATGGTAACTTGCCAAAAAGGCACCACGGCCACCAGGAAACTGAGAATAAATCCGGAGATTGTAACAAAGCCGCTATCTCAACCTCGGCATTGCAGGAAACTAACAAACTCTTTGCTTTAAATAAGCCGGCATTTGTAGTTTATGAGTTCAACTGATCCAAAATATTCCTGGCCAAAAATATACAGAATCATTTCAATTGTGATCTACCCATCATTAAGAGGAAAGAGATTTTATCCCAGAGGAGAATATTTGAATTATTACTATAGTAGTTGCCAAGCCGATTGTGTAAACTTTATTTAACATTATGGATATTTGGACCATATCCTAAGTAAGTTAGCAAAATATATATTACTAATTACATCACCAATGAAGGTTAGTCTTAAAAAGACTACTTACATGACTTATTATAATTTTGAAGGTCTCCCTGTCCCCTGAGGAAGCCCATTCGGGTGAAACGCGTCGGGAATGAGACTAACTATGTATTAAAAATTCAAACTAAGCTTGCAAGTTTTTTCTGTATTGGTCTTCAATAATTTGTAAGAAGTTCAATATCTATATCCTATGTACAATCTTGACTGTCCCCGGAGGAGAGATAAATGTCACTTTGTATTTATTTCTTCTTTTGCATATTGTTTAAAATAAAAGATTTTACATTATTACCAATATACATTTACCATAAAAAGCCACTTCCTTTCTCATCTTCCCATCCTTGTCATTAAACATAAAGAGTAACCAATGCTAATTTTTTTTAATTTGGATAAACTAGAAAAAGGGTAAAACATCTTTCAGGTTCTGGGTTGTTGTTGGATTTTTATCTTTATATAATGTCCTGGTTAACATTGTCATATACAGAGGAATTAGTTTGGCGGAGACTTGTTTTGGAACCATATTGTAATCTATAAAGGAACAATGATGGATAAAGCCCATGAGACCAGCTTCTGGGTCCCCAACTACTGTCCAAAAAAGAACACTTATTTAATTTAATAAATTATTGATTATCTAGGTCTGGTGGAAGAGATCCTAGCACCCATGTGATCCTATAATAGCATGGTGGCTCAGTGGTTAGCACTCCAGCCTTTGCAGCGCTGGTTCCCAGGTTCAAATCTCCGCCAGGACACTATCTGCATGGAGTTTGCACGTTCTCCCTGTGTAGAGGCCTGGCTGTCATTCTGAACCTAGACTACATACAATAAATTAACAAGAATTTACCAATTCTCTATATTTCCAAAAATCTGTTCTTGCTTCCATTTGGTACTGGAGCTAGTTTGTCATCACAGCAATGGTGGCTCTATATTTTCTCCTATGATAGTTTTACTTTAAAATGGAGGAATTGGGATTTTTATTTGTGACCACATCATCTTAATATACCAATATTCACCTGTTTTAGGAAGGATTGTTGCTCTGTGTATTGTGACCTCTTCGAATATAACAGGAGTCTGCTCCATGACCACGCCAAGAGACCTTGCCAGCGTCCTCCATGCCAGAACCAGATAACCGGTGGCCGGATACAGAACACGACCGTCAATACAATGTCCGTTCATAAATATATCTGGGGATTCGGGGTTCATATCTGCCAGAAGAAAAGGAAAATGTTATTATAAGACATAAAAGTCTTGCTGGAAGCAAGCATGTATATAAAGTTATCTTCTATCTGAAAAGCCTTGGAAGATAAGTCTAGATAAGCAATGAAGGGCCCTCAGGTGAAGCCCATGATATCACTGAAGGGCCACACATTATATTCAGTAAATGCAATGCTACAGAAATCTGTAAGAGACTTGGAACCTGCAGCAAGAGATGGCCAGTGACTACAGACGTTGTACAAGGGTTGTTTATAGATTGCAGGGACGGTTCGGGGGATCAGGGACTGCAAACATGCTATGGAGGTTGCTGGAGACTGGGGAGACAGACATGGAGATTTGTTAGATGGGACTGTCAGAGATCAGATCAGGGACAGAAACAAATTTATGGAGCATTTCTCTTGAGTAGGAACCCAAACACCAAATACCGGGGAGTCCACAGGAGGACTAAGGGGGCCACAGGGGAGTAGATATATAGAGAATCGGGCAAATTGATCACGTGACTCGTGCTAGGCCACTGGGGACCTCCAAATATCAGCTGCGTTAATTATGATATATTTAATTTTAATAATATTTTAACAACGGGTAAAGAGGAGTCTGAAGAACAAAAATAGCAAACATCTAAAGATCAACTAAAAATCACTGCGGGATCAAATCTGAACCTCAACCTCACTCACCAACATTGTAGACCGTGGTCGATGTGGATCCCCCTGAACCAGCAGGGAAATCTTCGGGTTTGGGGACATCCCAAGTCTGGCTGTGGTCCCATTGGACGAGAGGAGAGATGAGAGGGGTCCCGGCCGGCACCGGGTATTCCACGGCAGGATAGATATTATTACAGTGAACGTTAATCCTGCAGAAAGAAAACATCCAATTACCAACTCAACTCAATGGAACCATCAAATCAAAACTATGATAGTTAGAGCTGTACAGAAACAGATGAGGTCAGCAGAATATAAAAAATTCATACCCGCTCAAATAGACCTTTCCGATATTGGTAAGGAAAAATTCCAGATTGTTAGTATGTCCTCTCTTCATCAGAGGGAGAATTGTGTTGGTTGACTTCAAACTTCTTCTTAAGATCGCCTGGAGGAAGCAGTGAAAGTCAGCACTGAATTGGAGAATTGTGTGCACTAAGAGGCATCTGCAATGAGGGGGGCTGCATACTGGTTTCGTAGTACTGGCACTTATTGCACTGATGGGGGTCTTCTCTGTGGACGTGAGCACTGGGGTTCTACACCTGGGATGGGGGAGTAGGTTGTCGCTGGGGGGAGGTTACTGATGCTCTATTGCTGGGTATGATAATAGGTTGCCATTTTTTACTGAAACCCTGTCTCTATTATTTTTCCATTCTTTGTTTGCTAATCACCTGCAGCTGCTTCCTCTCTTCATGGACTCCATGGATTGCCATGGCATTTATCTGAGCAGATTTATTAACAACACACCTGCACAAAAGGTCTCCATTGGGAGCCCATGGCCTAATGCATCATTTTGTTTTCTAGAACCGTGCCGAGATCCACCACAGTCATACCCATTTGAATGAGACCATGGATGAGCAGCATCAGCGGGTCTGGAACGGTCCTTGGACATTTTTTTCATGCATCCAAATTATTTCTAGACAACAAAGCTAATAAAGTGATTCCTATCGATCTTACCTGAAGAAGGGCATGAGGAGCGATTTCCACCACCACTGCATTTTCAGGGATGCTCTGTAAGCCTTCCTGGAATAGGACCGGGCTCACTAAATTATTGACGTGGTATTCTGCTGATGAGAACTGTGCAAGGTCGCTCTGCCACTGAGCCTCGGGGATGGAGGTGCTGACCCAGCGGTGAGATCGTCTCTTAGGCACAGTGATGACCTAAGGAACACAAATAAGATTACAAATCAGTGGTGACCCTGATAGGATTGTCATTCATTATATTCTATGTGAGGGGTGTCCACAGAAGCCGACGGATAGACCGGACCACTTACCTTCTTAAGAGCACTGAGAAGCGACGGAGCAATAGACGCCATGTAATAGGAGTGAAAGGCAACTCCGGCACTCTGCACCTCCTTGGCAAACACTCCATCCTGCTTTAGTTTTGCAACAAAGTCTCGCACAGAATCCTATAGCACAGAAAAACACAGAACAGTCAGATATTTTTTTATTAAAGCAAAACTAAAAAAATGTGAGCAGGCTGCTTTGTTATTGCAGATGGGACAGGCAATGATTCTTCTGCAATAAAACTGAACTGTCTGTTTGCAACCTTCTCTATACTGTATACTTAAAGCAGACCTAAACTCAGAAATTTCACTTTACATAGGTAGACAACCCTTTCAAGTAAGGTAAAAATTCTGCAACACGCTTTTTTTTAAAGGGTGCTGCACCATCCCCGAATTCTCGATCGCCTAGGCGGTCAAGAATGAATGGGAGCACAAAGCCTCCTGGGATACCAACGTCACGCATCCCCGGAGGCTCTTGGGTGCGCATTCTGTACATGCCCGAGAGTCTCAGCCATGCACAGAAGGAGCCTTTTCATGTTTTCACGTTTCAAGTTTTTTTTACAAACTAGGTCACCCGATCTTAAGCCTGGGTCGGGTGATGTAGGAAAAAGAACCCAGAAGAAGAGGAGAAGATGGTGGCGCGGCTTTAGTGCCGGTAGGAAGACGGATGCCAGGACAACGCAGGACCCGATGGAAGACACCTCTGGACCAATCGACTGCTGCGCGGGATTGAAGGTAAGTAGATTTTTTTGGGCTGGAGAGGATACACTTCTATCAGTGTAGCTGGGTAATCCAGCAAACCTGGAAATGATCTTGTCCAGGATTCAAAATATTTGCTTGCAAATAGCAAATGACTGAAGAAATCCATTCCAGGTTTGCTGGATCACCAAGCTTCACTGTTGAAAGTGTATCCAGTCTTGGAGGTCAATGAGCTCAGCTGCATTTCTATCTAGAAAGTTGCAGCTATCTTTGCTCAGGCATCATCCAGGGTCACTAGCTCTGGCGGCCTCTGCAGATTGTGACACGGCTAAGCCCTGCCGAAGTGACGGGCTGCTTTTGACTGTGCTGTTGCCGTTTAGGACTTGCACCGCAGTTGTAGCTGTGTTTAAACCTGGTTGCCCCTACCAGCAGTTAGCGGTCCCCCGGGGAAGCAGAGTTCTGGAAGAGCCATAACTGTGTTGAAATATGTCTGACAAAAATCAGCCCCTGCAACAGTCTTTCGTTTTACGACTTGGCAAAACCTAAAATGTTGCAGTCAGATCATGAAAAGGAAAGGGGGGTGAACAGGGACTAAGGAAATAGAACAAATTCTCATCCTTAACAATGTCACTGAACTGGAGATCAAGGACGCCAATAAATGATAAAACTTTTCTAAAATATATGCTGTTGCTGCATATTGTGACATGTCTGAATTTTTTGAATGACATAAAAAGTTACTGAAAGGTCAATTTTAAGAAAATGATGCAATAGACTTCTGAATAACACTTCATAAATGTGATAATACTGAAATGGCCTAAAGAAAAACCGGATCGTTACCTGGGGGCCAGATATGGTGACCGTGTCCTCAGAATTATGGCAAGCTGGTACCACTCCCTGTGGGCACTGAACTTTACATTCCTCCCAAGTCAAACCTACAGAGAACAAATAAAAGCCATGATGCAATGATTACCTGCCTGGCAACTGCTGGTAAGATCATGCAGAATCATTTACTAACAAGTGCAATATAACTTGCCAAACATTAATTACATTTCACAAGACTCAAATGCAACTTTAATGACGATATTGCCACCTTATCCAAAATGCAAAGTGCTTAGTGTGCTTGTCTTGCAATGCCTGACCTCAATCCTGTTAAAGTTCTTTGCCTGGGATTGGAATGCCATCTTAGTGCCAGGTCTTCTAACATCGGTTCCTGAAACTTACAAATGGTCTTTTGTCTTAATGGGCACAAATGCTCACGTAAACCCACCGAGAGCTTGTGGAAAGCAATGCCAGTAAAGTGGAGGCTGATCAAGCTTCAAAGGAGAGGACAATTCCTTATTATTGTCTAGGGCAATGTTTGTCGAGCTTTCCAACATGGGGAAACCGTTAAATTAACTTTCAGGTCTTTACGGAACCCCTGTTATAATTCTTATATCCATTAGCTTGATGAGTGGGAAGAGTTTCTCGCCCTTACAGATAGCCAAAATGATCACTGACCTGAAATGCCTATTGCTTATGGAACCCCTGGCAACCTCTGGAGGAACCCTAAGGTTCCTTCCACAGAACCATGGTTGAGAAACACTGGTCTAGGGTGTTGAAACAGAGTGACTAGCAAGCTTATATGGGGTTAGTGGCCAAGTTCCAGAAGTTTTACAATTGTCAAACAATTTCAAAAGCTCTGGAAACCAACTTTCCACTTGATATCTCTCCGTGGAGCTGTTGCAAGCTTTCAAACTGCTTGATTGGTACTAAATAACCAACTAATGTGTGTGGCAAAACCTGAACTCCATGGAGCATTTCATTGGCAGGATATCAATGTGACTCACCCACAGCAGCCATTCCACCCGGCGGTAACTTTGCTTCTTTAATGCTTCTCCCCCTCCAGTAAGCAGCAAGAATGGCTTCAGCATGGGTGAGCGAGTTATCTGCATAGCCGCAAGCTAATTCTCCGACAGAGTGCCCAACAATTCCATCGGGCTCCAGTTTCATGGCTTTTAGCATGTCGATCTGAGCAATCTGCAAGGGAAATGGAAATGGATGTCACCAGTGGCCGGAATCACCACCAACAAGGGTTCGCTAAGATGAGTTGTATTTTGGACATTACCTGAATGGCGGCAAGACCAACAAAAGCATGAACGGTGTCCTCAAAAGTGCTGTCATCAGCATTGATAAGAAGCTCCGATACCTTCAGCCCGGTTCCCTTCAGGGCTTCATCGGACCTCAAGATGGACTGACGAAACATGTCCAGGTTCATAAGACTATGGCCCATCCCTTTCCATTGTGTTCCCATTCCTATAAGCAATGAATGTGAAAGCAAAATGTAATCAAGGTGACCATAGACTTACTTATATACATTTATGTATGTGATCTACATCACAATGGCTTTCTTCTGCACCAAGGCAAGTGAACACTGGAGACCGGACTGAGTTTGTACACTTTTAATTGAGGAAAGAAGAGAAAAAGTAAGTTTTTTTTGGCTAGTACTGATAAAAACATAAGATTATTAATACAACAGAAAAATCATATGGAAGATGTTTAAGAGCAAAGTTACGGTATTATCCATTAGCAAAGAGGTTCGGGTTGCACATATGCTAGGCTTAACATTACTCCGTTATTGATTAGTTTGAAGTAATCAAGACCCTCAAATGGGTCTCCATTCCGACGCGTTTCGCCTAATTGGCTTCCTCAGGGTATTGGAGAATTGTGCAACAAGCTATGATTTTTCTTGTGTATTAATAAACTTTATGTTTTATCAGTAACTCTAAACTAGCCAAAAAAGCCTCACTCTTTCTCTACTTACGTTTAGGTTTTAGTTTTAGTGTGTTGGGGCGCTCAATGTTTGTGACATGTAGGATATTTAATGCCTACCTCTAAATTACACTACTGTGTTTAGTGCAACTTTTTAATATGGGGTAACCCTTGAAATATAAGACTATTGTATCACAGAACATTGGTAGGGTGATCATTGGGAAGAATATCTCTTACATTTGGATGGTTGCCAGCCTTAACGCTAAAAAAGTTCATTTGTGTTAATAGTTATAGCATGGTGATCATTGGGTAGAATTCCTCCTATAATGCTGGTCATTGGGAAGAATGTCACCCTTACAGATACCAAAAAAGATCATTGGTGTCACCTAAACTGACCTGAGAGTCACAAACTCGCTCAAGGAACCCCCAGCAACCTCTGGAGGATCCATGGGGTTCCAGGGAACCCTTGTTGAGACATACAGGTTTAGTGTATCCCCAAATCTGATCCCATTTCCCATTTATTTTCTATTAAATTTAGGTTTTTTCCTCTAAAACATCTAGCATAAACAAGGTGTATGTCCATAGTGGTGCCCAGAAGGCAATAAAACCCACCATTACTAATGCTGTACTATTCAAAAAAGAAATAAAATTGAATTCATTTCATTTACCTGAACAAATGTACCAAAGAGGTCTGCCAGCTGCCTGGGACTGTTGGATCTCTTTTACATCACTCTCTGTTCCGACAAGCGTGTAACCTCTATATGGCATGGCGGAGGATGGCATTCCAGAGATATTGTTTAATAGGTTCATCAGGGTGGTATTGGAACTAAGGTTCCTGCTCTTCTCTATCAGAGCCTCCACGGCTTCTTGGGTCCTCCCGCATACCTGGACCAGACGGGGCAGAGACGCTTCAGTAGAGGAAAGTTTCTTCTGGTTGGGTCTTAGGATCACATGAACATTGGAGCCACCAAAGCCAAAAGAGTTGATGCCAACAATGCCGCCTTTTACTGGGATGGGCTTGGATACCACTTGGATTCTGCCATCTTGCAATGCCGGGATGTCCGGGTTGGGGTTGTTATAGTGAAGATTAGGGGCCCACACTCCGTGCTCCAGGGACAGAATGACCTATGGAATTGTAGAATGAAAGACTTTTGTATATTTGTATGCACTTGAGTTCTCTCATCTTAATATCCACTGCGGCCTTCCTATCCCACCATGACATGAGTAAATGGAACCATCACAGACATCAATTTTGGACACTCATTTTCAGTTTGATTGTTAACAATAGGGACAAATGAAATTTAGGATTTTATTTCTTCCATTGGAAAAAGACATTGGGGAGGGCAAAATGAAGGGGTTTTAGAGGTGTAATGGGTTTTAAATTGTTCACTGAGTGTTATGGAAGCTTCTTTTTGCCATCCATGTCCCCTTATTACAATAAAAAAATGAAACAAAAAGAAAAAAGGCAACAAACACTATATTTAATAAACTAAACTATTCTAAATAGACCAAAAAAAAAATCTTTAAAGAAATACAAATTTTGCTTACGCAGCTCACTAAGAGTTTTCCTATTTTCAAAACTTTGCATAATAACAATTTATATAGTACGAGTTCTTTACAAGTAAATAAAATAAAAGTGCATTGCTGCAGATGTTCAATATTTAAGGCCCTTCAGCTGACAGCAAACTGCCGCTGTACGAAGAGGCAAACCGCACTGAGGACAAAAGTTTTTGCACACGGCTGCAGCACAAATCTTCCGGCAACAACCACACGGCCAAAAGCGTCAAGTTTTAGGATCCTTATTGCGATCTGCTGCAGCCATGTGCAAAAAAGGGTCCCAGCCTTTCCAATGGGACAGCTTAGGACTGTAGTTGGGCCCATTGGAGAACGCTATGCCTCACCGCAGATAATGAATGTTTCTTAGTAATCTATATACCACGGGTAGGCAAACCTTTATGGCCTCTAGGCCAACTCAGGGGTCAACGGGAGCACACTAGGCCTGATTCTGACTTCCGCCCTAATAGCTCTGCCAACCACCAGGGAACACCCCCTAAAGTAAAATCCCTCTCCTCTGTATGCAATGTGGAGGAAAGGGATTTTCCTTCAGAAAGCCTTCCCGATTTACCGAGCCGGCAGCATATCAACGTCGACCGAGGTAAATAGAGGAACAACAGCAAGGAGGCGGCACAGGAGCTCTGGTAGTTCCTAACACCCCCTGGCAGATCCGTCTCCAGGGCTGCGGGTTGCCGGCCGGCATTAGGCCAGATCGGCCAGGGGGCGTTAAGCCGGAACGAACTACCGGCTAGGCCATATCTGGCCTAAAGGCCGGAGTTTGCCGACCCTGCTATATACTAAATGATTTTATTCTATCCAAGGACTGTAAAAGTTATTGTGTATCATTACAAATCATGCGATTACTGAAATCGTCATTATTTGCATTTTGCAAGCATTTATCGTTTTGTGATACGTTTTTTATAATATTGTATAATAAATTGCAACAAATTGTTTTTCTACCATATATTATGTTGTTACTGTTGATTTTACATACAAATATAGGGTTCACTGGTTGGCAAACATTCAATATATTACATTAAATGCCCACATCCCAAATGTAGACAAAATTGATATGTGCAGAGAAACCGGACTTTAACGTCATATATGCCTGCTTCTAAGAGGGCAGAACCCACGGGACATCTTATGGAGGATTGTTACATCTATCCCAGGCAGACTTAAACTCTTCTGGTCTCACCATTTGGTTGCTGCTTCCTGTTTATTGGCAATCATCGCCCTTCTGTGCTCCTTTCCTGTGTGAACCTGCTTGGAAGGTGATACTAGAATTTGATTTTATGCCGTATCATTATATTTACTTGTCTCATTCAGCCTCACCCTGAAGAAGTGGTGTTACACCACGAAGCACGTCGATGATACACTGACACTTCTTGTGAGACTTGCTATAATATTTCAACTATGTATTTGTGTTGATACTTTTATGAAGAAGTGGATGTATGTCAGTATATAGTAATATAGGGACACATATGGTTCCCATTCTGGGGCACTGCAAAAAATCAATGTCCCCTACTTTACTTTTTAATATGATGTACCAAAAAAATGTTTTGGGAGTTTTATATATGCAATTAAAGTCCCGTTTCTCTGCACATATCAATTTGTTACTGTTGATATTTGGCACCAATAAAACTCATGCAAATTTTCCCTGTTGGGAAAAGAAAACCCTTCGGTATGTGAGTATTGAGGTGTGGTGCAATGTAAACAATTCTCCCAGAGTATCCATTTAAATCTTAGTAATATAAGCCTGATTTCACGCAGAGGGTTTGGGGGTGGCTGCTTTGGCCTCCTAACCTGTCATCCCTAGCACCAGACACTAATCCAGTCCTAGCTTGCCCTATGAGCAATTGTTTGTCTGAGGATTGCATGAAGCGTGCAATTTCGTACAATTTCGTACAATTTCATTGATTTAAATTCCCCTGGACTAGGAAATGAAATTCAGACTTGTAACCAGCATGAGAGTTTACTTCCAATACTTGGCAATCCTGACTTTTTCCATGATCATGCAGAGCCCAGCATGACCAATCATGTAGTAGCTACAACAGCAGTTGAAGAAAGTAAACAATGATATTGTTCCCATTACAATGAGATGTCAGATCAGTTTCCCTAGCTACAAAAGTAGGAAGCGGTCATTGGGTTTTATCACCTGAAGGTGCAGCTGCTGCCCTGAGGACATGCAAAGTACAATTACTGAGTGTAGAGTTGTAAAAACTTGAAGCAAAGTCATTGCACTTTGCATCCTCCTATTAAAGCAGAACCCCAGGGAATCAACTGAAATACAAAGACGCAGAGCCACCATTAGTAGGGTACTCTCGGTATTTCTGTCCCGGGCCTTGATCAGAAGACTTTTTCAATGCTGGACATTGGCCAGGGGTGCCCAATAAATGTATCTAGTATGGAGCCCAGAAATTTCCGATGGTGGTCCTGCATGAATGTGAATTGTCTTCCTTACTACAAATTCACAATTGCAACCAGTTAGTTTTGTGATCCATAAAGAAAGTACAAATGAAAGTGTGACAACACAGGACCCGTATATATAAATCTTACCTTTGCCAGTGCAGCAAGGCCAGATGCTGGCTCTGGATGACCCATATTGGATTTGGTAGATCCTAATAATAACGGCTCTCGTTCTGATTTACAGAACACACCGACGATCCCATTTACTTCCTGAGGGTCACCAACCTGCGGATGAAGACATTATGCAAAGAATTAATATCCTGTCTATGCAGCAATAGAATACATGATCTGTGTCTATGACATTAATCAAAAACAAACTATACAATAAAAATATAAAAAACTGAGCATGTTCATGGGAATGGAGGGAGGGGAACCAGGAAAGCAAATTAAACTTCAGCCATTTGAAATTCTCTACAAATGAGTTTTTCTTTTGCATGAGTCACTGCTGGGGAGATTCTGTGCCTTGGTGACCGGTGTCACTGAACCAGGAAATTGGAGATCCCTCCAATACTTTTGCATACGTATAATAAACCTTTTTTGCAATAGCATACGTATAATAAACCTTTTCTGACAAATGCAACCAGACTCCATTAGGGTATAGTTTGGTATAAAAGAATGACGGTGTTGATTTTGTGTTTGTATAAATCCTTTATTACTGAGGACATTACCTTAGTACCTGTACCATGGGCCTCCACATATTCCACCTCGCTGGTTGGGATTCCGGCCTCTTTATATAGGGAGTTCAGTAGCTGCTGTTGTATTTCACCCGATGGGAATGTCACTCCTGTCAGCAGAACATAGAAAAGAATATTAAAAGATGACAGCTAGGCAGAGGGGAAAAAAAGCCCTCCTTCTCCCTACACCTCTTCCTTTTTCTATTTCTCCACCTTGCCTGCTCTATCTAATACACCAAACCTCCTGCACCGGTCATATAGAAGGCAAAAGTTCCACAGTTCTTGTCCCACTTACCTTTCTGATCTGGTAATAAAATACTCCCCTAGCCGCTCTCTCTGCTCCTTCAATGACCTACTAATGACTTCCTCACTCATAACCTCATCATATGCACGGCTCCAAGACTTTTCTAGAGCTGCCCCGACTCTCTGGAATGGTCTCCTCGTCCTATTCGGCTTGCTCCTACTTTCTGCTCATTTCAAAGAGCCCTCAAAACCTAATGCTTCAACCTCACCTACCCATCTTCTTCTGTCTCCGAAACCCTCACTACTTCCCACCATTCCATATCCTCCTCCTATTGTGTGTTACTTCCCCCACCTCTTAGATTGTAAGCTCTTCGGGGCAGGGTCCTCTCCTCCTCCTGTGTCACTGTCTGTATTCGTCTGTCATTTACAACCCCTATGTAATGTACAGTGCTGCATTATATGTTGGCGCTATATAAATCCTGCTTATTAATAATAATAATAATATTAATAATAACAATAATAATGAGCCCTCCCTTTCATAAACTGTGAACTAACTCAGCTCTGCTGCCTTTTCTACCTTTTCCTCGGTACAACCCTTACCCTCCCCTTCACCTACCTTCCACCCTAATCTCCTTTTTTCTTTTACACCCCCACCTACCTCCTACCTTCAGACCTCACCTGATGTTTCTGCTGATGTTCATTTATAGACATTGATATAGCTCATGTATTCCAATCACTTCCTACATAATTGCAAAACTCTACATTATCAGAAGTATCCAAATAGACTTCTACCCATAAAAGGAAAAAAAAAAGAAAGCCGGGGTTCAAGGCAAAATTAAGATTGTATTGAGCATCAAGCAAATCATACAATCAATCATCATTGAGATTCATATTGGTATACATATAAAAACCCATATAATCCATTATGGGGATTGTGCCTGTCAACTATACAAAAAAAGCTGTGTGCGTCTAGCATGCAGAAAACTGTTTCAAATACAACGCGTTTCGCCGATAGGCTTCTTCAGGGAATTTGCACAGATCATGCCTGTTAGCCTCATGTATCCATATGACACTGTGGCTCATATGACTTCTACCCTGTCTAAGCATTCTCTATGGACATCCATGCACCAACCTCTCATAGATTCATTTGATCACATTCTTTACCAACAAACTCTATGTTACGTTCTCAGCACATCCCATGAAGAAGCCAATCGGCGAAACGTGTCGGTTGAGGCGATTTTCTGCATACTAGACGCACTTAGCTATTTTTTTTATAGTTGACTGGCACCATCCCCATAATGAATTTTTCTAACCAATGTTCTATGTATATGAATATGATGATTGATTGTATGATTTGTTTGATGCTCAATACAATCCTAATTTTGCCTTAATACCCCATCTTTCTCTTTTCTGCCTTTTATCATATTTAATTTTTAGGGCATGACGAATTAACTCATATGGAAGGAAGGGTGATAGTCTCCCACAATATTTCCTAGACTTCTATCCACCAAAACGCTCAGTAAAGTCTATCTTCATCTCAATGACTCAAAATCATTACAATATAGTAATATATACTAGTATATATACTATATACTATAGTACTGTTTTGCCAGCCCATATCCTATGAATATAGGAAAAAAATCAAAATGTATAGTATAAAAATTAATTAAAATGCCCAAAACATTGCAGCAGAATCCTTGCAGCGGTCACATAATGTTTGTGCAACTGTTCATCATATCTGTATCTGCAGTAAAGAATACCGTAAGGAATCATAGGGCGCTGCGTAATATGTTGGCGCTATATAAATCCTGTTTATTAATAATAATAGGAATCCTAATAATAATAATAATAATAATAAATAATAATATTAATAAATAGATATTAGTGTTAAATAAAGAGATATTAAATACATTCAAGTTCTATAAGCTGCTCAGATCACTTTTACATTACAACCAAGTCAATACATTGGAGTGACTGCTAATAGAAACGAAACTAATACAGCCACAAACTTGTTTAATCACTTTCATTGCCTTGACATGTGCATGGCTTAAGAATCTAAAGAAACTTTCCAGTAATTTACCTTTCCAGCATCTACTAAAAGCTTAAATATCAGTTGGGTTGGCTGAGCCTTTAATAGGTTACCTACTTTTGTATGTGACATTTTTTGTGGATTGACAGAGCTCATTGACATGAAAACAAAGGCATGCATTCTCTTTCATGTTACACACCTTGCTCTTTATAGCCATCTGTATTGCTTCCAGCATTTAGTATTGTAGCATAAACCCGTTTTGCCATTGACTTCTTTGTGACCAGCACAGCGCAGGCAGCTTCGGAGCGACAATATCCGTTTCCTTAGAGAGACATGGAGTTGGGTGTGAGTGACAGCGACTATAGTATGACACAGACGTGTAATCTCATTGTACTCGGCATGTCTTCACTTGTACATGTGTGATCTAAGAGGAGCCTATTCCCCTGGGAATTACACACAGACAGAGAAATATAACAATACCCAATAATCTATTGCCCAAAAGCTGGTGGAGATCTTTGGTTACCCATAGATGACTTGCTACGCACCAATGTTGGCTTTCTGCACTTTGTGCTCCCTAGACTCCAAAAATACACCTTATGGACACCAGACCATCTCAATTCTATTATAAATTCAATTCTATTACAAAACCAGAGAAATTATTAAAAATGTCACTTTTCCTTTCCAGCTTTGACTCTTTTGGGAAAGGCTTTCCATAAGATTTAAGAATTATGTCTGGGGAGCATTTGTGAGGTCAGATACCAATGTTGGATGAGAAGATCTGGCTCATAACTGTTGCTTGGTCCACAGGTAATATACATTAGGATTGAAGTCAGGGATCTATGTAAAAGACTGCACAGCTATGAGCTTATTGAGCGTACCTCCTAACAATAGGTGCAGCTAAGATACCTAAAAATTCAATAAATTAGAGTGTGTGTACGTTACCCACATATATTTATACTTTTTGATGTTGTTCTTATATGTCTTGCACCTGTATACAAAGTCTTTAAAGATTACACTCCCTTGAGGAAGCCCCTTGAGGCGAAACGCGTCGGGCCTATTTATGGTTATCAATTACAATTTAGACAGAATTTGATGTCTAGAATACATATATACTCCAGTCCAGTACCGTTTAAATTAGACTAGATCTAGCCAAACGACAGGTGATTGCAGCAGCTTGGAAGAAACCTTCCCTCAATTTTCAGGCAGTAATGTCCAGATTATCGGACACAATGGTGCTGGAAAAAATGTCTGCTATTGCCAATGATTCTATTCCTAAATTCTACAAGGTTTGGACACCTTGGCTGGACCATCATGTCACTCCTGACTTAGACCGCAGGCTTTTTAAATTATGATGAATAGTCACCCCCCCTCAACTACACTGCAGGTTCCGAGTACACCCATTTTACTTGTATTTGTTTTATTTTTATGTTTTTGTTGCAAAGTCAATTTATGTTTTTTATGTTGTCTATGTTTTCTTTTTCTAAATGTAATGGCAGTTTTACTTTACCATCATCTGTTATTTGTATGTTCTGGAAAATTCTAATAAAAATTTATTAAACTAAATTAGACTGGATATATGCTCATATGTAATTTGTTGGATAATTATGTATGAAAACTTTTGTGTATGTTTTACACCAATACAACTTTGGAGGCAGAATCCCTTTCTTTCGTTCCTCTTTTTTACTTCATATTTATACCAAAAGAGGTAGCTCCGGGACAAATTCTTGGAGGACTATCAACCATCACTCTCCCTCTGCCTCATTACCTACTTAAAAATTGAGTTTGACTTTTGCTTCTATTGGTCCCTAAAATAAAAGTTGCGTTTGACCATACTAAAGTTAACCTTTCCTCAACTTGGTCCCAGCATTATACCATTACCAATAAAGGTATAAGATGATATATCTCAACATGAGCCACATAGCATTTTGCTTTTTTTAACTTTATATAGAATGAGCAGCTTCAGCTTCCATTGGCCGCCATGTTGGAAATTATTGGCCAGGTCGTAATAAGGTTTCTCCACATGTGCCACTGTTTACCTACCTGAGGCATCAAAAGACTTGCAGGTCCCATCAGGGCTCAACATCCCGAGTTTCATAAACTGAACTGACGTGTTGGGTTTTAGTAACAGGTTTACACCACCTACAATGGCTGCATCGCACTGCCCGTGGTAAATAGCCTTGTATGCGTTTTCTAATGCCAGTAAACTGGAGGAACAAGCTGTGTCTATGGCCAAACTGGGCCCTAAAAAGGAAAAAGAAGTGTTAGATGAAATACCGTCCAGTAATAGGGAGTAGTATGTAGATGAACCAAAGTTTACCCTTGAAGTCGAAGAAGTAGGATATACGGTTGGCAAACATGGCACGTTGGCATCCTGTCATGCTGTACCCGAGCAGTTCTTCTGGATCACGACTGAAAGCTTCACCTGCTTCTGACCCACTGACGCCCACCCAGACCCCTGTGTTTGTACCACGTAGATCTGATGGATTAATTCCTAAAAAAAAGACAAAGCACGTAAGAAAGGGGGGGACAAGGAAAGATGACCAATAGAGGAACTCAAATCAGCCCACAGATGCCAGGCAAATGCCTAAGCTGCCATATCACCTGGACATAACTATAAAAAAAATAATAAAAAAACAAGCAAACCTATCAATGCATTACTATATTGATCCAACCCAGACCATCATCTCTCTTACCTCCATCTACAATGGCTTCATAAGAAATTTCTAAAAGTAAGCGGAGCTGTGGGTCCATGGTGTGAGCTTGCTTGGGGTGGACACCAAAGAACGAGGCATCGAATTTGTTGATTTCTTTAAGTTTCCCATTCCTGGCTGGCAAGCCGTACAGACCTGAGAAAAATAAATTGATAAATATGTAACTATTTTAAACTGATTTCTTTTGCACCCCTGATTGGCCTCTGACTCCAATTATTTAAGTGTATGTAGAGGAAATGTTGTTGTTATTGACAGAGTAGGGTGGGATTGATGCCCCTGTAAGTTTATGTTTTGCTGCCTGTGTTTGCAGTGAGATTTGTAAATGTCACCAATGCTGTTCTCCATGCTGGAGAAGAAGCTGAACCTGAAGAGCTGCAACGCAAGGATCTCCCTGCTCCTGATCTATTCTGTGGTTCTCTGCTTCCTCTACCAATTTTTTTATTATTTTCCTATCAGTTATCAGACCCCAGCTATCAGAGGGGCAGCTCCAAGGAAAAAAAGCCTGTCTCTACCAATATGGCCGCCTCCAAACAGAATCACTCGGCAAAACAAGGAATGGTAAGTTATTAATTATAAAAAGAGAAGCTAGAGAAATTCTGCAGGTAACAATGGTTACATGTCCTTTAACTTCTAACTTCTGACTTCTAGTTCCTCTAATGCACATAATCTAATCAATAGGTGTGTAAAAGAATTCTCAATTGTATGTTTATAAATATATACATTGCAGTCATAATTGCTCTTTACATGGCCAGACATTGGGTTTATCTACTTATAGAGGTCAGGCAGGTCACTTAGCACAGTGAATTATCATTCTAAAAGGAAATGATCACTCTCTTTACATGGCCAGACATTGGGTTTATCTACTTATAGAGGTCAGGCAGGTCACTTAGCACAGTGAATTATCATTCTAAAAGGAAATGATCACTTATGTTAGCAAATGTGCTGAAAAATCACTAAAAACACACAATCGTAAAAGTATAAAATATAATTTTGCTTGCATGTGATTGGATGGCTGAAGTCAGAGAATCTTTAAATACTCCTTTAGTAAAAAAGCCCATTGTGTTATTAACCAATAAATACAGATCTAATATTTGATTACAAATGTACCTGTCTGTCCATTAGCAGTCTCTATTTACCGGTAACATCCACAATGCTCCTCTTGAAAGAAATATTTTTCCCTCCTTATCCGCTACAAAGTCACAATAGAAGAAAATATCGCTTACCCGGCTTCCACCTTCTATCATCCTCCGTTACCATATCTACTCCTTGTATGAGGTTGTCCCAGAATTCCTGCAGATTGTCTGATTCTGGCAGCCTTCCGGCTATTCCCGCTATCACGATTTCCTCCATGGTCAGGCTGTGGATTACAAAAAGGAGATCAGCACCAACTTTTGAATATAACAAGTACTGAATATATACATACAATGGAAAAAAAGTACAACTATTATGAAGAATTTGGGAAACACAACTTGATATATAGAATCTTTGCAATTCTATATAACACAAGGACTTATGGTTGTGTTTCCTAAAGCTACAAAGTATTTTGTGATTTCGTTGAAACGAAGAGAAATATAGAAGAAGGGGCTTCAAGGCTAGTGTTCACTGCCGATATTTCATAAAGGTGAGTACATATATAAAGATCATTTATACGTCCATCTTCCATTAAAAAGTCATGGGGTGGAGAATACTGAGCGATACGGAGAATTTCTATTCTTTGTATAAGCCGAAAGCGTCTTAAAGGTGTAAAACGTCTTGTTACCCTACGCGTTTCGCCAAGTGGTTTCTTCAGGTGAGACGTATAAGGTTTCTTAGGGTGGTGATAAGCAGATAGGAAACAGACCTAAAAAAGAAATCCTCATAGGCAAAAAAGTTGAGAAAAGCTGCCTTAAACAGTTATGTTTTTATGATGGTTAAAAAGAATTTGGAAAACTAAATTTGGGAAGGGGTGAAACTGTTGCTTCTAAATCACAAGCCTTTCTGTAAGATCAGGAAATGCAAATCCCTCTTTTCTATATCTAAATCCTAAAACCATGGCTGGATGAATAGCTACTATTTAATAATATTTACAATAGTTCATTGATCTGTATATATATATAATAAACTTATTTGTTGTGAAGTACTTGTAGCATATTGATCTATGTCTTCCATTATTTTAGCTAAACAGGGCTTACGCTTACTTGCCTATGATTTTGAAATTGATTGATCTGTAGAAAGTGTACAAAAAACAGTGTACAAAAAAAAAAAGTAATGCAAAAAACATCAGAAAAAGTAAATAGCTAAAAAGACAAACTATGCATAATAAATATATAAAGATTATAGCAAATGATACAGTGCAGAGCCTTCAAACAAAGATAAAGCCAAACAAGTCTGCAACTTTATCATATCCATATGAGATAAATAGCAATAAATCCAATCATTAAAGGATGTTAAAGCTTATAAGCCGTCTAGCACCGCTCAGCCCCTGCTTATCAGAGGAAGTATCCCAGAACTGATTGATTCACACTTAAGATATGCATAAAAAAAAAAGAACCCAATGGCATCTACACTTATTTCACTAGGGACTTTTATATATATATATATATTTATTTATATTTATCATTGCTGATGAAAAGAAATACATTTAATATCACAAGACTGCTCCTAGTGTGACATTTGTATTGTATGAGTTCCAGCAAGGTTAGGAAGGTTTGTTGGGTTCCGTGTACAAAGAAGTAACTATGGCTTAAATAGTTTACATTTTTTACGCTGTGGTGTTATTTAGCAAGCTGATCGGAATTTAGAGCTGCAAGTTATATAGCAAGTTAATATGAGTTTGAATAATGAAATTGTAGGAAATACTCTGCTACCCCGATCAACTTTTTCTCACTCTCTAAAATGTCATAAAAACACAAATCCAACAAGTTCCTCATTAGATACCAATTCTCCTCTTTACATGGCCACATACAGAAACATGAGGCTTGTTACTGCCTATTACACAGCAAGTAAGTAGCCGTGAGATCCGACCCTCAGAGTTGTCATTTGATAGATAAATGGCTGCAGATATATAAATGAAGATCTGGATTTGGGGTGATGTCTTCATCTAAACCCTGAGAACCCAATAATCCATGACCACCTGTAGTCATTGGAAATGTTATTAGAAGAAAGGAAAGTCTTCTTAGAAGCATTACCATATTCTCTGTAGGCTCAGAAAACACATAGGGCTTTATTTATAAAACTGGGAATCTGACATTCCCTCAAACATTCCCTGGTGGGAACCAATTACTGCCATTGAAACACATAGACCACGAGGGAAAGTTTGAGGGAACATCTGGTTCATGGTCTTCTCCGCTATCTGCAGAATGTTAGATTGCCAGCAGTAAATGAACTCATGTAGGTAAGTCTACAAATATACAAAATAAAAATAAAACAAAAACACACAAAGTCCGTTCTTCGGGCGCTTTTCCCAGTGTTCATGTGATTGTCTACCTTCTGCTAATGGTGTAGTCACCTCTCCAATCTTTATCCCCTAATAACAGGCTAAGAAAAGCTAGGTACACACGTGCAATAATTGTCATAACAAAACGAACGACTAACAACAGATCAACGGTTATGCACGATTTTTTGAACGATCGTATTGTGCACAATTCTGTACATGGTGTAACAATACGATCGTTCAAATATAATCCACCAATAATGTACACACGCTAGATACGATCGTTTGAATGATGCAGGGGGTGACATGTAAAGGAGAAAGTGTATCACAGAATCAATCTACAAAGACTCAACGACCGTACACACAATAGATAGCAAACGATCGTCGTCCAATTAGATCCGCCAGGACGGTCGTTTGTTTCCAGCGACAATCCTCGTTCATTGGTATCGTCGTGCACTTTTTTTGTTAACGATTATCGGACGAACGGTCGTTAGTCGTTTAGTTTCCGACGATAATTATTGCACGTGTGTACGCAGCCTAACTGTAGGAAATAGAAGCTGGAGGATGGAAGCTCGGAGGAAGGATACGATGATAGAGGAAATGTTCTGGTGTTCTGGATCCAATCAGCTTCCAGCTTTCATTTTTGTAGTACAGATTAGAAAGTGAAAGGAAGAATGTGGTTGGACAGTAGGGGGTCACAAAAACAACTTCTATTTTATTCGAACCGTAGCTGGTTTAGATGTGTGGGTACAAAAAAAGTCAGCGCTACAAAAAAGTTTGATGTGAACCATTGCAACCATTACTCTGGCCTTTGTAGCGTTGGGTCCTAGGTTCGAATCCTGGCCAGGACAATATATGCATGGAGTTTGCAGGTTCTCCCCGTGTTTGCGTGCGTTACCTCCCAAATTCCAAAAACATGCAGTTAGGTTAATTGTCTTCCAAAATTGACCCTAGACTATATTAAAGAGATATGACTATGGTATGGATATGAGATTGTGAGCTTCTTTGGGGGTCAGTTAGTGATATGAGAATAGACTGTAAAGTGCTGTATAATATATAAGTATATATAATATATATATAAAATTATATAACAACAATGAAACTAGACTATATTACCTACTACACCATGGACATCCAACACAAAACTTACCCTTGATTCATCAAACCAGCTTCATAAAAAAATAACAATACAGCAGCATGACTCATGATGGGCCCAGTAGGACATGGAGGCCTTGCATTTAAAATAAGATTGTACTATGACAAAATATGGCCCACTACATGCAATTTTTTCCCAATTCCCCAATTAAAAAAAAAGTACATTACTTGGTGTAACATGAAATTCTTCTGTAACATAATTCATTAACCATCAGCAAAGGTATTAACCCCTATGGATATAAGAAGACTAATCTATTGCAGACCCCTTGTTCATATGCAATCACTTGATCAAATCCTTAGGCATAGGGTCCTGTGATTGGGTACTTGGGTACTTGGGATTGGGAACTCAGAATTTTTTTGGAGCTGAGATATTACATGACTTTTTCCCACCATTTATTGTTTTGTAGGCACAGAGTGGTCACCATGTTGGAGGGGATTAAATATTAACTATGAAGTTTCCTACTAGTGGACAAGTTTCTCTGGTATCCTATCCCTGTCCAGGGTGCTGAAAGGCTAATTCACTAATAATGCAAATAAATGTTTTACATATAAAGCAACTCTATACTCAAAATTAAAAAGAATATTGGATGTATTAAACGACAGAGCTACCAATATCTTTTATAATGCTAATTTATATAACTGTAGTTAAAATGCCATTGTAGATTAAAGGAAGTATCAACTTTTTCAACCTAACAGATTTCAGATCTTGGGGAACTCTGCTAAAACCATATTTTGGGGGTCATTGGGGAAAAAGCAACACAGTACATTGGTAGGGGGCCAGTAAGGCGCATTGGCTGGAATACCACCATGTGGAATACTAAAAAGAGTCATGCAGCTGGCACTGCCATGTAGAATTGGCATCATCAAAGAAGAGATCAATCAACAACAGTTCGAGAAACCTCTAGCAACCTCTGGAGGAACCCCAGACTTCCATTGAACCCTGGGCTGAGATAGATTGTTGTCAGTTTATTTTAAGTGGAGCCAGTATAGAAAACAAGAAATAGAGAGCCGGCTACCGAAACAAAGATGGCGGAGTGGGATTGGATGGGGAGAAGCACAATGGCGAATAGGTCCTAGACAATGTGAGTTTCACCTGGGATCTATGTTTCTTTTGGAGCATTCTTTCTCAACTTTTTTTTTAGCATGGGGGAACCCTTGAAATAATATTTAGGTCTTAGGGAATCCCTTGCAAAACACTAAATATCATCAGCTGACATACATTAGCATGGTCGTCAATGGGAAAAACCGAATCTCTCAAGGAACCCCCAGCAAACTCTGCAGGAACCCTGGTTGAGAAAGTTGTTAAATCTCTTTACGACTTCTGGTAATAAAAAAGTGAATGACCATTGCTACAAGGTCCACAAAAAATGGAACCAGTCCATCCATAATCTCTATATCAGCCCACCAAGCATCACCTATACCTGAACGACGCTTTGATAATGAAAGGAATCTCAGGGTAAGGTTACATAGAAAGTTCCAAGCTGCACAAACAACAAAGCACTCGTGTAAAATATTATTTTCCCAGCTCCCTAATGTTTTCACCTTTACACTGGAGAATTCGTGAGATTTGTATCTCAATCCCTAGAGGAACGTTCCAGTCTGGGGAATCTCAAAAGACAACAAGATAAAATAAAAATGAAAACAATGCATTATTAGTATTTCCAAGGCCAAAACTTCTTTTAGAACTTGAATGATTCAAATGTTTCTATCTGTATCTCATTAGGGAGATTTCCCCTCACTTCCTGTTATGTAGATGAAGAAGTGAGAAGCTATCACTCCAAAGTAAGGGAATTCCTCTGTTAGGCTAGGTACACACGTGCAAAAATTGTCTTTAAAAAACAACTTTTTCACAATTATTTGGAACAATGGTATTGTGCACGATTCTGTACATGCTGTAATGATACGATCGTTCAAATATTATCCACCAATAATGTACACACGCTAGAAATGATTGTTTGAACGATGCAGAAAGCACCATGTAAAGGAGAAAGTGTATCACAAAACAATCCACGATCATTGAACGACCGTACACACATCAGTGCTCAACCCAGAAATTTTTTGAGGCTGGGTGGGAAGAAATTGTAGGTGAGTGGCAGCTCCTGTATTATGACCAAACTCATCAGTAACCACCCAAAAACAGCCGGGTGGTTGCTGAAAAGTGCCGGGTGGTGCGCCCAGCTAAAAGGGGCCGTGGAGAACACTGCACATTAGTGGACAATCATCTCCCAATAGATTCCAGCGACATTCCTCGTTGATCTACGTCGTTTTTGTTTTTTTGTTAGCGATTATCGGACGATCGGTTGTTAGTCGTAATAATTGCACGTGTGTATGTAGTCTTAGACAATTGTCACCAGAACAAGATACCCCCACAATTCCTTCCAATGTAATAACTAGAATATTTGACTTAGTCAAAGTGAATGGTGAATCTCCCTGATGGGGGTTCCGAAAAACTCTGAAAGTGAAATCATACGAGCAGGAACCTGGAAAAATCTGTTTTATGGATCTAGAGAAAAGTACAAATGTTCATGTTACCCCCCTGGTAAGTAAGCAGGGATACCACTTATGCTGCCACAAACCCCCAAACTTTAATGGTGCTCATTAAACTTAGAATTACCCCATGCACGCTGCTTGTGTGCCAATAGCTGGAATTCTGCTCGTCGGCGAGGGCTGGGAGTCCCCGGAGCTCCACGTATTTTTCTATATATATGGTGACAGCAGAGGGCCCGGCCGGCAAAGGGGGCTTTTGGCTATGAATGGGAAGCCCATGATGCCAGGCGATGCCAGATTTGTGCTGGGCATGTAGACCAATATCAGTGTTTGAGACCCATCAGCACTTTAACAAGGTAATTTTCAGGGTGAATTTCCTGGAGAACATAGACATTCACCTGATCCTATGCCCTGGCATGGCCAACATTTCCCCTGGCATCGTGTGGGTCCTGGTTTAAATCAAGGCCATGACCCAATCTGCAAGGAGCCTACATGCCCCCCATGGGTTTCCCCTACACCCACAAAGTCGTCTTCGTGCAGAAAATAAGCAACAGCAACCCGCAGTCCAGGCTGGGATATGAATGCTTGACAATAAGAATTTCTTTATAAAAAGTGTGATCATGCCCACAATTTGCCCGCCGCCGAGCATGCAGCTGGCTCCTTGTCCACAAGCAATATTTGGCTGCACAGGATTCTTCGGCTTCTCACATTATGTTGCCCATGCCATGGCATAGAAGGCTAATATGAAATCCATGTTTTATATTATAAACATCCTTTAATAATAAATATTATAATTCAGCTTTTAATACAGCAAAGTCGCCAGGAAGGCGATGGAGAGACAGCAGCTCACAGCAAGTGCCCACCATCCGACCGGCGGTGAATTGCTCTCACGGCGCCTGAAAGCAGCACAAAGCTTTGTTGAATTAGCATTGGGGCCCTGTTTTCCTTGGTCATTCTGGGGCACGGACAGAGAATGAATCAGTGTGGGAATTTGGACCAGGATAACGAATGCGCCAATCACCATCCATAAAGGACGGCATTTTGTGCCTGAATGCACGCGGTGCTGAGCTCCATCTTAGCACATGGATGTATCCAGACAAAGAGGAGAAAAAAAAGCGTCTCTGTGCAGCGTCTGAGATGAGATTCAGCCGGGGATTAATCTCAGCTACAAAGCCGTTCTGTTGTGAGATGACTTCATCGCACAGAAGAAGGAATCCTCTCACCGGATCAGCCCGGGGTGTGAATGTATAACCTCAGTGTGCTGAATTCTAGGATCATCAAACACTACACAAGAGACGAAGATTCTTACTTGAATCGTCTGTATTTCTGTGCAGTCTAATTTTGCAGGAGCTTCCTGTAATAAAGACCGGTCACTGCTGCTCTCCTCTCCTGTGCAGGGGGACTGGTCTTGTATCCGCCCACTCTTGTAGTTTTCTACCTGCAGCCTGTAGTGGGTGGGGCTGACTGGCCCCTCCCACAGCTCTGCACAGCTCATGAAAAGCACAATCATGATGATGCTGATACATTTAGATGACAATAATATATTTTGCATTTGTTCGGGAGTGGGTTTATATGCTTTGAAGCTGTTGAATGTATTCAAAGCAGACCAATCATCGTATTTTTATTATTTATAAAAATATATGCTGATGTTAGTCTCAATGACCTGGTAAATGGCGAATCTTTCCAGCCAACCTGACAAAAAACTTTTTACTATTCTACCAAAACTAAAAGTTTCAGGCAGAGATAAAGGCCGACATGTACGGCAACCAATCAAAGTCCTCTGATAGTAGGAAAGTGTCGGGAAGGTGAATTCTGATTGGTTGCTTTAGGTTCAGGCATTCTTCATGTGGTTCCTGTCTCTGAATACCCAACAAAAGAAATAATTTCCCATCATTGCTGCAAAGTCACCCTCTGGTGATCCAAATTTTGGGCCAGACAGTTTTTAGTGAAGTCTGATTGGCTGTTTAGATTTTTCCTTAATGATTTATTATGAATGGGGAAGGTGTCTGGTTGTTAAGGTATACAGGACCATTCTTCAGGCATTTTATTAATAAAATATTATCTAATGCCAACACATTTTCTGGTTTAGGATAGAGTGGCAAATTATGTTTTTACTAAAACTTCACTTCCAGTCCTAATTCCTGGCAGATTCCATGCCAGATCCCTGGCATTGTACACGGTCCCCATATGTTATACACAACGCTAGGTATTGTAGGTTGTCCCTCTATTCCAAGGGTCATAAATTATGTTATAACAGCACGCTTCACTGCAACACATTAGTAGGTGCGCCAGATTCCATTTCTAAATATTTTCTGATGTTCCTGCCTATTGGACTCCATGTTGGAGTATACCAGACCTGATTTATTAAAGCAATCCAAGACTGGATAAGATAGCCCATCATCCTGAGCAATCCAGCAAACCTGGAATGGATCTGGTCCAGTATTGTCGAATAATAGAAAATGATTTTTAAGAAATCTATTTCTGGTTTGCTGGATCACTCAGGTTCTCCCATGATAGTCTTGCAGACGGGGGCACGGTAATAGTGAAGGCTATCCATGGTGAGCATGTATCCTTGTTATGTAACTGCCCGCATGCCCATTTCTGGGTAAGAACACTGCGTGCCCACTAATGCCCGCCCCACTACACCCCTGCTTGCAGAGCTTTAATAAATTGGGCCCATAGTGTGCACAAAGCCTTAGATGGATGTTATATACACACATATAAATATATATGATATTCTGCTCTTCCAGTAGTTTTCCACATTCAGAACATGTCGGATTGCTCCACATCTGATTGAAGTGAATATAGTAAGACGGTCAGCTCGGAAACCAGTTCAGAAATGAAAATTGGCAAGTTTGTGTAATTAGCAATTATAATGTAATGGTGATTCTGTATTGTCTTAAAACAGAACTAAAATAGGAAAATGAGAGCAGATACGTTCTTTATTGGGGGGCAGGAGATATCCCTTCTGCAATAAAAACAACCAACCTGATCCCATTTTTATAAATTACGCTCATTCCTCCTTGCTCCACCGCAGGTGCCATTGCCCATCTTGCATGGCCAGGCTGGAAGGAGGTTAACATGCACGCGGGGGAGATCTTATCCCATACGCAGCTCTATGTACTTTACAAAAAAGATTGCCAACAGGCAGGTAAGTAAACTTTATTGCAGAAGAGATCACCTGCAGCTTCTGAAATACACAACCTGCATGCTTGCATTTTTTTTCATTTAGTTTCCCATTCTTTAATGGGATAGAAATGTCCCCACTATATTATCCTAACTAAATTTTATTGACCATGGACAAATGTCTGCCATTCCTTCCCTGCCCCTAAACCCCCTGAACCACATTCGGATCCATGCCTTGGATGTATGCAGGGTATCCTAGAGAGATAAGGCAAGGTAAGAGATGGATACACATAAGGCATGCTATTAGATGGATACACATAAAGCATGCTATTAGATGGTACACATAAGGCATGCTAAAAGATGGTACACATAAGGCATGCTAAAGATGGTTACACATAACGCATGCTAAAGATGGTTACACATAAGGCAAGGTAATAGATGGATACACATAAGCCATGCTATTAGATGAATAGTGTCTAGCTGGCCATTGATCTAACCTGCTTAATACTGATCCCACTGTGAAATTAGGAATCAGTACATATTTGTTTTTTTTGTAATATGAGAAATTAAATATTACAAATTTGTTTGCCATAAAACCCTTCTCTTTGTCTATTTTTCATATACCTCTGTATCAAGGGTAGGAAACCATTTAGGACAATATTAAATATATCGATACATGTATACTCCCCTTCTAATTACGAATCTGGGTATCCTAAAGGAAAGATGGGTCTATGGCCCATGGGGTGGAAGGTGGACAAGCCGACCCAAATCAAACATTTTCCATTTTATGCAGCTCATATGGGTTGATCTACATTATTACCAATGGTGCCGGGTTAGTAGATCAGTGGTAGCTGTCCATCTATGAGGAATATTTCCAAAGACGTCAATCTGCTATTCAGCAATATTCTCTGGTAGAGCATCAATCACTGCCATTTATAACACATGGAAGAGTCTTCATCAGCAAATGTTGCTGCATGCCAGAATTACTGGGCTTCATATAATAAAGACATGTTCATGTACCAAGATGAATTAGGACTAATAGGGAACAATTCACTTAGCTTAATGAATGCAATAAAAATTCACTTAGCAAAGAATACTCAATTACATGCAAAGGAATTTACAGAAAATGGAATTATCCTTGCTCATGATTGGTTGGATAAAGTAACTATATTTATTACAGTTTACCTAAACTCAACATTTTTAGTTTACATAGAAGGGTGGACGACCCCTTTAGATAACTCTTCTGTAAGGTAAAAATGTAAGTGCAAAAAAAAAAATAATGGTGCAGCACTGTCTAGGTGATCAAGACTTAATGGAGCGCAGAGCTTCCCGGGATACTTACGTCACACATCCTGGGAAGCTCTGCGCATGCCCTGATCTCGGGGCATTTCCTCTTAGGGGAAAGAGATGTCGATCTCGCGCATTTGTAGTGAAATCGGCTCCCTTTTGTTCCCCCTTCAGAGCGGCTACGTCACCCAATCTGACACCTGCGTAGTGCGAAATCCAGTGACGAAGACCAAAGAAGAAGATGGAAGATGGCGGCGCCCTTCCTCAGGGCTGGGACGAGGAGGAGTCCCTATCATGGGAAGGACCAGCGCCATTGAGGGACCTGTGAGATTAAAGGTAAGTGTAATTGTTTTGTTTTTAGATTAGTTCCTCTTAAAGCAAAGTGAAACATTCCTTGCAGGGGTATCATTCACTCTGCTATGTGAACAGCCTATATGATTAGTAAATCAATCCCATTGCTTTATAAATGGACCACTGACACCCAGAACCTCTGAGATGGAAGGAAAGACGAGTGTCTGGCATGGCTCGTGTAGGACTGGCGGTCCATTTATCTAATCATCTCATTTTCACTTGGAGATTCTAGATAGCAGCGTCATTATACAGGAGTTCTCTGGCAGGTTGGAAGAGCAACAATCGTCCCATTCTATGAAGAACGACGAACAAACCCTTCACTGTGTGCCTGCTGCATATTTGTGTGAGACCGTTACGGCTCGTCCTGGTGGGGATTCCTCCGAGGAAATTCAGCACGCTTCCTGTGTTTCATGGTCGTGGAGCACAACTAGTCCATACGTTACAAAATATTTACCAAAAAGCCTGCAAGGTTTTATGAAACACATAGATATAAGATGGAAAAGCCAAGCAAAAGTCCATTTTGTGCCAATAAGAGCCATACAGGTTTCATTTTTTCTGGGAAAGTACAGTATATGTATTATATGCCATAGGTAACTTCTTCCTATAGGAGAGAGGCTTTAAAACTAGAATTGCTTTATATTGGAGTTATATACTAGAAAGTTTCCTTCTCCTCCTATTGGCATGTTCCCTGCACTGCATTGCTTCTTCTCCTTCCTCCATTCTAAGCTATGCTGTATGATGTCTACAACATGATGACTTTAGGTCAAACTCAGGTGTTCAGCTTTACCAAACAGGTGTTCTTTGGAAGCATTGCATGCACGGATTAAAGTCACCTTGCCCATTCAAGATATAAAACAAAACCTGCCCCCCACCACCTTTTTTAAGTTACCCTAGCTCCCCTGCTACTTTAACGGAACTGCAATATACCCCCTGCTTTCAGGATTGAGGGAGCAAAGATCTTATCCCATGCTGCATTGAGATACCCCTAAGCCACCATTTATCAATCTTTTCACACCAGAGAACCACTAAATGATTTACAGGTTTCAGGGAATTCCTTACTAAAACAGGGGGAGGCCTCCCTTACATTGGTGACCATTAAAAGGAATTCCGCCAGCACAAGGGAGACCTGAATGCCAGAGAGCTAAAGACATCATTCCAGTTGGCACTGCCAGGTGGCATTGGCACCAAGCTGGTGGGTCGGATTGAAATTTGGTGAAGTTAAATCATAAATAAAGCCACACATTTATAATAACTTGAACAGTTGCTTTTGTTTTACCATCTGCATGTGAAAGAGGTCAACTTAAAGCGCATGAATAGCCCAAACATTTCATTTTAGTTTTGGATATAAAAAAACTCTGTTACTTTATTTGAACTTTCTGTGTCCCATTGGAGAGATTTTCCATCACCTTGTACTAGAAGTGCAAAAAGAAATACAATAAAGTGAGGAGAATTCATTTCTTTGATGATTATTATTTAAACTGATATCCCTATTAGAAGAGTTCCTTCTCTTTTTCTGGTGATTTTCCTTTCTCGCATTTTCTGTCTCGGTGACAATGGTGGAAAAATTAAGGTAAATGCAACGAGCAGGGGCACTGACCGCAACAAAGGGTCAATGGGTTGTACCACACCAACTCTAATAGCCAACAAAGAAACCCAACAGCCAATGGTGCCATCAACAAGTATCCATAGATAGGGATAGGTGGAACAACAAACAAGTACGGCTTTACTCCTGTTCCATAAAATATATCTGATGGGTGTGACATGGAGGTCCCCTTTACAAAGGTGACAATACAGAATATGTTTAGGGTTCTGTATTGCAACCATGATAGGGAGGACATCCATGAAATGTTGGATATGTCTTCTATGGGATTGTAAATTTGTTCTTTTTGCATATGGCGTACTGGCTATTTCTTGAAAGCACTGAAAATTGATCAAGGGGGTTCCAACCCCTAACTACTTATAAGTTCACAAAACTTTAACAAATCCCTAGCCCCTTCCCTAGCCCATCTAATACAATAAAATCTGATCCCCCCATCACTGATCCAGGTCCATACCACCAGTACAAATTTAGTTCCAGGCTGCCCAGTCCTGAGCAATGTGTCTGTATGTTCTCATACCAATGGGGTATTGGGGGGACACACTTTTTTAAACTTTGTAAACTTTACTATAAACTATCCTATCAATGTGTGATTACTCCATGTAAAGTTTGTAAATATACAGAATATAAAGGAAAACCTCTGATTGGTAGTTGCAGACCACACCATATGGGCTGACTAAGTTTGGAAACAATAACTTTTTTATTTATGATAAAAAAGAACTTCTGGTTTTCGAAATTTTACCACACTGACATGAACTCTGATGATTCAAGTGAAGCGTAAATGTCAGTCCACTTTCAGAATGAATCCTCATATCCCTGCACATGGCCAGTTCTCTTTAGCAAGTCAAAGAAAGTGTTACACCTCTCATCCACCAATCAGAAATATTGCCATTCTCCTGCTTCTAAAATTATAATTTCACATTGTTTTAAATGATTTTATATTCACAGCTTCCTTGTTCCGGTTTTTCGGCATCGGTGACGCAAATCTGTCCTATCAATGGAGCTCATTTATCAAGGCCTATAAATGGAAAACTACTTGTTGTGCACAGTGACCGGTCAGATCACATTTTATATTCTGGAACGGACAGTTTAAAGGAGAAGTCAGTTTCTGTGGGCACTATAGAATCTTGGCATCTTCTTTGTGTAAGGAGGGCCATACTCTACAAATGGTCTACTCTACCGGCTGGTTGGAAGACCATGGCCATTGGTTTATGGATTCTCTGCCCATTCTTTTCATGACTTTTACAGCCTTCACTCCACAGGACTTTGATATGAGTCTTTGGCAACTCATTCTGGCAAAGATCCATGAGGTCAGGGACTGACAATGGATGAGAAGATCCCAGTTGGCATTCCAACTCATCCAAATGTAGGGTTGAGGTTAAGGATCTGTGTAGCCCACCAAGCCCCTTCCATACCAAACTCAACAAACCATGAACTGGTCCATTCATAAAGGGGCTTCCCCAACCCCAAGGTTGGAAGGACACCATTACCTAAATCCTGTATCAGTGCTCCTCAATGGAAATCCACCAGCATTAGTAATTTGGGGGGGTGTTGACTTTTGGTTATATGTTTATACCAACATAACAATCCCTACTGTGCAACCACGTGATCCTGAAAAACGTCTGAAAACATTATATAGTATATATTATATTCCAATCTGCATGCATAGAAGAAGAAGAGATCTGCACTGTGATAAGATAACCATTCCGTTACTTAACCACGTCATCCAATACCGGTGAATTCTGCCTTCCCGTTATCACCAGGTAGTAACAGAATACATTCTGCATCCTCCTTGCTACATTCACCATTTTCCTAGCAATCAGCCTATCAGGCTTCCATGTGCCACATCCCATTGCAGGCCAAAGCCACCATCTTGTCCCCTTCTTCACCCATCATTCCAATGATGCCAGCCACACCTAGCAGAGGGATTCTAGGCCGCCATCCTCCAAAGCTGGCTGGTACAGCCTTGCCGTATCCCTCCTCCCATCTACTCCATTTTTTTTTCTGTGTCTGAGCCGGCACAAGCTGCCCTACTTCTCTCTGCATCACTAATGCATCATTGTGGTCGTACAGCAAAGTCACTGCCATCTGCCACCCCCATCATGCCATGGCATCATTTACTAGACATTATTTCACATCATCTTTACCAAATAAATCCACCGGAATGTAGCTAAAGTCATTTTTCAGGCACACCTTGCTGCAATCCAGGATCACAAAGCTTCTTTTACATCCTTTGTATTAGAAACAATGTAACAAAAACTGACCAATAGGCATCAGATGCTACAAATATCACCCCATGCAGGGCAGCCCTCTCCTGACAAATCTCTTTGTTTGCCATGGAGTGTAAAACCTGCAGAATCAGATCATGAGGGATCAGTGATGGGGTGTGTGTGTGCTCAATAGTCAGTATTTCAGATCCATTAGATCTATAGCTTAGGGATGCAGCAGTGCTGTAAGATTCAGGGTCAGGCTTAGGGATCCAGCATCAACAGTAACCATGAGATCCAGCAATAATGAGATCCAGGGTCATAGAGAGAAACAGCTATAGCTTATGGATCCAGGGATCTAGGAACAGATCCTTAGCAGCAGCCTGATGATCCATCACTGCTTTGTGATGCAGCACTGCTTCAAGATCCAGAGCAATACTACAGGGATCTAGCACTACTGTGAGATGAATGAATAGATCCCCATCAGTAACATAAAGATTCAGAAGCATACTGAGAACCAGGGACAGATCCTAGGGATCCAGCATTGTTGTAAGATTCATGATCACAGATCCTCAGCAATAGCCCAGGGATCTAGCACTACTGATCAAAGAATAGATCCCCTGCAGCAACATAGGGGTCTGGTACTGCTGTAAGATCCATGGATTGATCACCAGCAGTAACCTAGGGATCCAGCACTAATGTGAGATCAATGGAAAGATCCTCAGCAGTAACATAGGGATTCAAAACTACAATATGATCCATGGACAGATCTTCAGCAGTAGTCTAGGGATCTAGCACTACTGTGAGATCAAAGAATAGATCCCCATCAGTAGGATTCATGATCACAGATCATCTGCAATAGTCTAGAGACCTAGTATTGCTGTGAGATCCATTAAGAGATCCTCAGCAATAGCCTAGGGATCTAGCACTACTGTGATATCAAAGAATAGATCCTTAGCAGTAACATAAGGATTCAGAACTACAATCCATTGATGGATCTTCAGCAATACCATAGGGATCCAGAACTACAGAATAGATCACCAGCAGCAACATAGGGATCTAGTACTGCTGTAAGATCCATGGATTGATCCTCAGCAGTAACATAGGGATCCGGCACTAATGTGAGATCAAACAATGGATCCTTAGCAGTAACACAGGGATCCGGCACTACAATCCATTGACAGATCTTCAGCAATAGCATAGGGATCTAGATCCATGGTGCAATGATATGAGGATCCCCAGCAGCAATGAATGAGCTTGCACTTACCTTGCTGTGTGCAGGGCTGTGTAGGGATGAGCAGGTTGGTGATCTCCTCCTGTGTCTCTGCCCCTCCCTGGCTGTCTCTGTCCCTCCCTGGCTGTCTCTGTGCTCTCTCTCTCGCTGCTCTCTCTATATAAATGTCTGACATCCTCCGCCGGCCACGCCACATGGGCTGACAGCTCGGTGCTCGGTGCATCCAATGAGAGGGGAGGCCGGGCCGGCTGTGGGGTGATCCCAGCCCTCCCCAAATCTGCACCCAGGGAGGGGGAGGGGGCAGATGGGGGACAGGAATCCCTGGATGGAGGCGTGACAGCATGTGAAATATATTGTAATTATAAAGCGAGATAGAAACTGGGCCCAGGAGCTAGCAATCAGTCACATGGTTCAGGAAGGTCAGACTGTATAGTATACTGATACTGATAAAGAGAAGCTCGCCCAAAGAGCTAACAATCAGATGCAGGGATCATTAAAGATCAGACACTGGGCCAAAGAGCTAGCAATCAGTCACATGTATCAGGAAGGCCAGACTGTATAGTATACTGATATTGATAAAGAGAAGCTGGCCCAAAGAGCTAGCAATCAGTCACATGGATCAGGAAGGCCAGATACGATTGTACACTGATGCTGATGAACAGAAACTGGGCCCAAGAGCTAGCAATCAGTCATATGGATCTGGAAGGTCAGACGGTATAGTATACTGATACTGATAAAGAGAAGCTGGGCCCAATAGCTAACAATCAGATGCAAGGGTCAATAAAGATCAGGAAGTCCAGACTGCATTGTACAGTAATGCTGATGAAGAGAAACTGGGCCCAAGAGCTAGCAATCAGTCACATGGATCAGGAAGGCCAGACTGTATAGTATACTGATACTGATAAAGAGAAGCTGGCTCAAAGAGCTAGCAATCCGTCACAAAGATCAGGAAGACCAGATAGGATTGTACACTGATGCTGGTAAAGAGAAGCTGGGCCAAAGAGCTAACAATCAGTCACATGGATCAGGAAGGCCAGACTGTATTGTATACTGATACTGATGAAGAGAAGCTGGGCCCAAGAGCTAGCAATCACTGGCATATGTCAATAAGTGGCAGGAAGGCCAGACTGTATTATACACTGCTGCTGGTAAAGAGAAGCTGGGCCCAAGAGCTAACAATCAGATGCAGGGGTCATTAAAGATCAGAAACTGGGCCAAAGAGCTAGCAATCAGTCACATGGTTTAGGAAGACCAGATAGGATTGTACACTGATGCTGATAAAGAGAAGCTGGGCCCAAGAGCTAACAATCAGATGCAAGGGTCAATAGGGATCAGGAAGTCCAGACTGTATTGTACAGTGATGCTGATGAAGAGAAACTGGGCCAAAGAGCTAGCAATCAGTCACATGGATCAGGAAGGCCTGATAGGATTGTACAGTGATGTTGATAAAGAGAAGCTGGGCCCAAGAGCTAACAACCAGATGCAAGAGTCAACAAGGATCAGGAAGACCACTCTGTATTGTACACTACTGCTGATAAACAAAAGCTGGACCAAAGAGCTAGCAATCAGTCACAGGGGTCAATAAGGATCAGGAAGGTCAGACTGTATAGGACACTGATGCTGATAAAGCGAAGCTGGAGTCAACAAATGGACATAAGGGTCAAAAAAGATCAGCATAGCCAGACAGGATTGTACACTGCTGCAAAGAGAGAAAATGGGCCGAAGAGCTAGCAATCAGTCATAGGGATATCCCTATGACTTGCAGTATTACACACTGCCGTCAGAGAAAGTAGATCATACAGTATTGTACTCAGGTGCAAAGAGAAAGAATGGGCCACAGAGCTAACAATCATACATGGAGCCTTAAAGGATCAGCATGGCCTGGCATTATTACACACTGCTGCTAGGGAAAGAGGGAGATTGGGCCAAAGAGCTAGCAATCAGTCACAGGAGTCATCAACGAACAGGAAGACCAGACAGTATTGTACATTGCTGTCAATAAAGAGAAGCTGGGCCAAAGTGCTAACAATCAGTCACATGGTCATAAAACTAATTAGCGGTTGGGGTCTTTTTATTACTTTTTGCTTACTGCCTGCTTTTTCCTCAACTCCCCCCACCAAAAACGAGAAGCTGAAGGTCCCAGACAGGTGAATGAAGCTTTAGTACCCCTAAAAACCATTTGCACCCCACAGCACCACCTCACTGTTACCTTCCCCATTGAATTCAATACAATGAAAAATGGCAAAATTTTGGTAAAATTTTCAGATTTTTACCAGAATTTTGGAGAAATGAAAATGATTCATTTTTACTTATCCCAAAACATTACCTACCCCATATCGTACACCAAACGAGCTACCTGACCCCCGCACTATAACTTACCTTAATAATTCTGCATAGAGAACTCATTACAGAATATCTAAATCCAATTTTTTTCTCCAATAGAATGGACATGTTGACCCATGTTGACAGAAATTCAACTTTGCTATTTCTTCGGTGATCAAAATAAATTGTTAGTTTTGGGTACATTTTAAAATTAAATTCCCTACGTCCCCATGTTTGATGACCTTCTGAAAATGCTAAATGGCTGGCTATCATTAGGATGAAAGGAAAGGAATCCCTTGTATTTCTTTGATGACCCTGTACCCAACTATTTGTATCATGACAGGTGCCCTTTAACCAAGTCAACCCATACTAGAACATATTCCCCTTTCTAATTGCCCTGTGTCAGTGGTACTGTGGTTGGGGGTTGTTTTGGACACCATGGGCAAATATGGATCCAATTTTGGATAACGGGAACAGCCAGGGACTAAACGTGTCCCTTATAATACCTGTAGGCACCAAGCAACAGTATCATGTGGTCATTGGAATGGCACGATAGCAATGGTCTATGTTGGTATACCCTATGGGCACAAGTTTGTGGTCCCCTGACCATCACACCCAATGGCCAAAAGTCAGTGAACCCCAATCAAGTTCAAATGTCTCCAATGGAGGGTACTGTTAGTGCCACTCCATACTAAGACATTTTGTGGTCACAGTTTGGTGATGGTTCTTTTCTGTCCCGGGATGACCAGGACCCTTCTTCTGTATGAAGCCATCTCCATAAGGACATGGTATGACCCACGTGGCATGAAGACCTCAACCCTACTGGCCACCATTGAGGTGACTTGGAGCACCAATTGTGAGCCAGGTCTTCTTCTCCAACATCTGTAGCTGACCTCACATAATGTTCTATTGGAAGAATCTCCCACCGACATCTTGAAGAAAGTCACCCCTGAAGAGTGGGGGCCTTTATAGCTGCTACACATGGGGGCAAATTCATGGTAATGCCCATTGGAATGGGATGTCTGACCAGTTCAATGGTTGGTAGGTGTGATGGTCAATCATTTGGTTATATGGTGTATCAGCTATATGTCCGCCATTCCAAACCCGGTTCTTTGGATCCCCGAGGTTCCTCCAAAGGTTTCTAAGGGTTCCTCCGACTGTGGCTGGTTGACCTTCCATTTGATGAAGCCTCCATAGCTCTGGGGCCATCACCAATTGGTAGACCAAGCCGTATGGCTCCAATGATGGTTTTATTGGTCTATAAACGTGGCATACATCAACATTGTAAACATAAACCAATCCATGAGGCCTCTCCCCGAAATAATTGGTTTTAGCAGAAGTTCCCTGAACATAATATAAAGGGGTCCCCAGTAATAGATTTGGAATGGCTGATATGTGTTGTCATACACTATGGGCCTGATTT
>NC_092860.1:4856836-4858121 GCF_032062135.1 Pyxicephalus adspersus | reverse complement strand
CTAACTGAGAAGCAGTTGTGCAGGTTGATAGTATTGTTCATACATCTTTTCACCCTAGCTCCAGCAGCATACAGGATTCACCATTGGGTTCCATCTGAAAGCCTGAGGCCTCTTATGGGGCGACAGTCTGCCAACATGAGGATCTGCGGCGTCCCCATTCCGTATGCATCACCAGCTAACAGGTCCTGTTGTGTAACAGCTGAATATGCATGGCTGCCCGAGACACCGCGTACGCTCAATTACCTGCAGAGACAACCCATCCATCACCGCCAGAGCGCTGCACACATCACAACACAATGTAATACAGTAAGTGTTTAATATTAAAGAGAACCTGTCACTCAAATAATGATCAAAGACTTCATCTTTTCCTTAAAGGGCCAGTGCACCCTTCTAGGTTTTAAAGGGCCAGTGCATCCTTCTAGGCTTTAAAGGGCCAGTGCATCCTTCCAGGCTTTAAATGGCCAGTCCTAGTTATGGGACCAGATATAGAATTGGGCTGTGCCATTCATATGTTTTGAGCACATAAAAGCCTGAAAGTATTGGGATTTCCAAGCATGCATGGAATGTGAGGTGGGGCACACAATGGCAGGATCAGAGACTGGTGAGCAGGGGGTGGGGTTATACTTTAACCTTATTCTTCATACTGCAATCCTATTGGTTCATAATGCTTTAAATAAAGGTTCCTATAATAAGATTTGTGTGTATGATAATGGGAGGATCAGGTGAGTAGATCACATGCTGCAGTAAATCTGGGTCAGATTCATATATCATCACAATCCTGCATATATTTCTAGCACCGGGGCCACAGGGGGATAGATGGGGGCCGCCATTGTGAAATATTAGCTAGCAGGTCCGGGGAGCTCCAAATACCCAAAGGGACTTTTTTTTTTGGCATGTCCTTGTTATCAGACGCAGAGATTTATGGGTAAACCCCCACCAAGCCAATCAGATTGTCCCAATTTAGGACATTCTGCACCGTCCTCATTTGCTACCCCAAAGCTGTTTATGGTGATTTGTCACAGCGCAGCATTTCAGATATCAGAACGGCCATCATTGCGGGTGAACGTTCTATTATTGTGTCCCCAATGACTTTTAATTATTTATCCGGCACAGCAAGGGTTAAATAGCATGTGATGGGGTCACAGCTCTCACCTATATGCAGCAGACTGACACCCCCACCTGAACAACAACGACCTCAATCCCATAGAAATGCTGTGGGTTAGAGCTGAGTGCAGGGGGCGGGGCGTCAGACCGCTGAAGAGCCAGGCTGCTGCATGTGTGTGGG